>NW_027362762.1:934357329-934632329 GCF_046119375.1 Phyllobates terribilis | reverse complement strand
CTTATTCTGGTGCTGCTTAAAATCCATTTTCTATAGATATATAACTTTTAGATAGATAGATATAATAGAGAGATATTAGACCGATAGATAATAGATAGAGATTAGATAGAAGGACAGATAGATGATAAATAATAGATATTGATAGATAGATAGATAGATGATAGATAGATAGATAGATAGATAGATAGATAGATAGATAGATAGATAGATAGATAGATAGATAGAATAACCAGACAGACTAACATCAGGGCAAAAAGCAATGTCAACACCATGTACCCTGACCCTAGCAGTTTTTTAAGGCACATCAGCATGTTTCCGGCCTTGTGTGATGTAAAAAGCTTTTTAATGAACTTTTACATCAAGAGCTTTGCTTTGTCTTGCACTGTAAATAAAAGCAAAGAAAAGAACAAAAAAAAACCCTGTGCCGCCCGGGTCCGGCTACCATTATTTATCACTCAGGATGCAAAGGTGACCTGCGCTCTATACAGCTCACCTCCTGACATTAGCCTAGAAAGGATTTCATACTGGAATGTAAAAAGCAAAAATAGAACAACACAACACACTAGAAAAGAAAGACCCGTCCATCGTATGACCTGCAGCACATTATAAATAGATGACATTTTTAGGTAGAAAACTATACACACCTGTCAGTGCAGTATGAAATAAGTAGACATATCTCACGCTACTGTACAGCTACGTTCCAGCCATCGCTCTACCTCCATGTCTGGGGTCCAGGAAGCTGAGATATAGGGGAGCTGTTTGGTGGCGTCCTCGCACTTTAAAGTTGCTGTCCCCATGCCAGTCTGGGATATGGAAGGAAGACTTTGGTCATCGGTCAGTTTCTTCTGACGGTTATTAACATAGTGATCTTGTGGGTCTGACCCTGCAAAGAAAAGAACCCGTGACCACAAGGTTCTGTAGGATCAGAGGCGGGCACTGCTAAGGCAGATCTATAGTGGATGAGACTGTCAAACAGCACCATGGATCCGAGCTTCCTGGACCATTTGACTATCTAATATCTATACATCTATCTATCCCATATACATATTTTTTTATTATTATTTTTTTTTTTTTTAATATAATGTCATTGTGCTATACGACGTTGGGATTGTGACGCACTTATTAAAAGGAGGTAAATAAAATGAAAAGCCACGAGGATCAGGAACTGACAACCGAGATCATTCACTACACGAGTCAATTATAAAAAAGAACATTTTTGTTTTCCATGTCTTACACCTCTCCGTCTCCCCGACACATTGCTTCATGGAGTACAGTCATTGTATACAGGTAGCTTACAGCTAATCTTCTAAGACCGCTGGTTTCTAGAGCCCCGCTCCGTCAGCGGCCTGCGTGTCTCTTCTTGTCAGTTTAGTCTCCTTTTACCCTGTTTGTGTTTTTAGTTTATTTCATAACTTAAGAAAGAGAAGAAAAAAAATGTCTAAAAGCTTAAAACGATTTTCATTCTTTTCATCTTTGATTTTTTTTTTTTTTTTTTTAGTAGTTTTTGAAAGACAGAACATGTAATTTATCCTGGGAACTTCTCTCAGGACAGACTTCAGTTTATTTAGTCTCTTTTCAAACTCTTTTATTTTTAGCCTGTAAAGAAAATGCATTATATACTTTATTAGCTCCTAAAGATATGGAGAGCGACTTTGTAATCTTCTTCCTGTTAATTGTAGTGGTTTTATGTGTGCCATATTATTATTCTAGAAATTTGACTAATAAATTATTATTTATATTGGTTTTCAAAATGATCCAAATGGGACTGAAATATTAAAATCCACTGAAACAAATATCTATATCCATCTTTCTATGAAAGCAATTACGGTAATAAGGTCATTGCAGTTTTTCATTGGAAGACTACCTATTTACCTCCACCCTTCCTAGGTTATAAAATGACCTCCATGTTAACCCCACCACTAAGGAGTAGCCTATAATTGAGTTATTTCATGTGTTATGCATTGATAAAACTTGAAGGATACAACACAATTATCTATCTATCTATCTAATCTATTATCTATCTATCTAAGGCCTTGCTATGCAGGATAGATAAATATGGTATAGAGAGCTACAATAATAGTACAGACAGAATCTCTCTATATACTGTATGTCTATCCCATATCTATCTATCTATAATTTTTCTAAGGCCTTGCTATGCATGATAGATAGATAGACAGATATATAATAGCATATACAGTAGATAGATACATAGATAGATATGGGATAGATGGATAGATAGATAGATAGGTTGTAACCTTCAAGCTTTATCAATGCAGAACACATGAAATATCTCAATTATAGGCTACTCCTTAGTGGTGGGATTAGGAAGGCGGTCATTTTATAACCTAGGACCTAGATAGATAGATAATAGACAGATAGAATAATAGCACAGACAGAATCTATTATTCTATCTATCTATCTAGGTCCTAGGTTATAAAATGACCCCCATCCTAATCCCACCACTAAGGAGTAGCCTAAATTGAGATATTTCATGTGTTTTGCATTGATAAAATGTGAAGGTTACAACATATCCATCTATCTAATATCTATCTATGTATCTATCTATCTATCTATCTATCTATCTATCTATCCATCCATCTCATATCTATCTAGGTCCTAGGTTATAAAATGACCCCCATCCTAATCCCACCACTAAGGAGTAGCCTATAATTGAGATATTTCATGTGTTCTGCATTGATAAAATGTGAAGGTTACAACATATCCATCTATCTATCCATTTATCCAGAGATGTAGCTATAATTTCTGCAGACATTTTCCGTGCATGAATGGGGTCATTTCTATAGCATACTAATGGATTTCTACAAGCCAAGTTTAGATGAATGAAACAGTTGCATAAATGTCTGCAACGCATCTGCCGCATGTGACTACACCAAGAGGCAGCAGTTGCGGCTGTACCCAGACTCTAAAGTCTAAAGGAGCCTAAAAGTTCCATTTGTCTCATATGTTCCTTCTGGGCCATTTAGCGTGTGCATTGTAATAACTTTCTACAGTAAGGTAATGCAATAGCATTTGCAGTCCTATGTAAAAAAACACATAATATCAGGATGAGTTGTACCTCTGGCACATCTAACAAGCCCAGCTCTGCTACATGAGCTGTATTTTCTTCATATACCAAGTGGAATTGACAATAACCGTGATGCCTTTAGCAATAATATTGATGAGTGATGACATCTGACATATTGAACCTTTACTGTGTCCAGGTGGTGGCGTTGGGGGACGTTCCGGATGGAACATTGGTGACGGTCATGGCTGGCAATGATGAGAATTATTCAGCAGAACTCCGCAATGCTACAGCGGCGATGAAGAGCCAAGTTGCTCGGTTTAATGACCTGAGATTTGTCGGAAGGTCGGGAAGAGGTAGGAACTGCTATAATATAACCCTGTGTATTTGGAAGAATTTACTTTGGTGCCCCTTAAACCAGATGGACGGACCATCCATGGGTCTCCTGACCAGAACTCCACAGCCTTATAAATGAGGCTGTTGAATTTGGGTCAGGAACATCGTGGTCTGTACTTAAACCGTCCTTTAAACACGGTTGTGTGAAACCGGCCTTAGGGTATGTTCACACAGTTTTTTTTCCATGTGGATTTTGGAGCGAATCCAGATTAAAAACGGCTTCAAACTCTTTTAGAACAATTTGTCTATTCAGCTCATTTGGAAAAACGTACAAAAAGAAGAACCATGACAATGATTGAAGCGTTTCTGCTTAAATAAAATGCTCCAAATTTGACTTCTGAATCAATTAAAGGAAATAAAAAAACACACCAGGCACAAAAAACGCATATAAAACACCAAAAAGGTTAAAAAAAACAGCATATTTTGTAGCTTTTTGTTTTCAAGCTGAAAAATCTACACCCAAATACCCCTTTTTTCTGGAGCATTTTTTGTTGTATTTTTTACTTGTTTTTTTGTCCTTCTATTGATTCATTGGTCAAATTTTAGACATTTCTTCAAGCATTAACCCCTCAAGAATTGACATTTTTCTTCTTTTTCCACTTCAGAGCACTACAGCCGTGTTCCCCATTTTTGCAGCCATTTTTCATGTGGATATTGGGGCAGAATCTGCTACAAAATCAACGTAAAAAAACTCGGTGTGAACACGCGTTGTGGTTAAAAATTGCAGGAAAAATGCAATTTCGCATCTTGTCTGCAGCCCGTGAATAGACCCTACCTAAAAGTTTCCTGCAATTAAATAGTTAATCCTATCGTACAGCGGTGGGGCGATGGGGCGTGTAGTGTTTTGTCTTATAGATGTGTATGGCTTGGTTGTGACTGTTTGCTTTATTTTAGGACATAATAGCTTTATTTCAGGAGCGTACACACACACACACATTACAGCTCACACAGGGGAATAACTGAAAAAACCTATCATGGACGACCTAATTTCTTTATATACAGTGGATTTTGGCGGGAAATTAGCCCTAACGACCAATAACCAATCACCCCTCTGCTTTCATTTTCCATCCTGACTAACGAAAATGAAAGCTTTAATTTCATTGGTTTCTGCATGTTAGCAACCAATCAGATCTTTGCTTTCATTTTACCAGCTTAAACATGAAAGCACTGATCAGACTGGTTGCTATGGGCACCGCCTGATTATACAAGTGAGGCCTACTGTAATATATCACGTCCACACATTCAGATAGCAGAAAGTCAAACTGGGCCTTGGTAATAAAAACCGGTCTCTGTTGGCCATAGCAACCAATCAGAATTCAGCTTTAATTTCTTAAATAGCATTAACGCAATGAAAGATGCGCTGTGATTGGTTCATTTTAGATAAAGGAGATTCATTTGCCCCGACTCAGGGTTTTTTAAGTCAGTCACTTTTCTGTTTGTCTTGTACCAAATTCGTTAAAACGGTGCACGCCATTCATGAATTTGACAGAAAGTAAAAAGAAAAAAATTGCTTTTTTTCCTGTTATTAACCATTTTTGAGCATCTTTTTTAAAATGTTCCAAAAATATGGAACGTTTGAAAACATTCAAAAAATGATATCTGGGGGGGGGGTGGGGTGGAGTAGAGTTGCTCCAAGTTTTCATGTCAATGTTGGTTTTTTTGCAAAAAAAAATGTATGTACGTATATATATATATATATATATATATATATATATATATATATATATATATATATATATATATATATATATATATATACGTACCTCAAATAATACTAGTTTTAAAAAAAAAAAAAAATGGATGCCAGTGCCCAATGGATTAGACATGCAAATGAATGGGTTAGGGTTACTTATATCAGAGCTGATCATCTAAGAAAATAAAAGTATAAACACAAAAAAAATCAAGAAAAATAAAAAATAACAAAAACCATAATCTACAAATTGCGCAATCTCTCGTTCACTGTTCTTCTGCCAGAGCGCGCAGGACGCCATCATTTTGACTGACACCTTTTTTTTTCTGTCAGGTTGTAGACGCAGCGTGACGGTGACATCACAAGCGTTCGATGCACGTTTGTACAAACCCTACGTGATTGACAGCCCCGCTCTAGCAGCACATGTGGTTTCCTTTCTGTCCAACCTGTACACACCACGGACATGTAGACAGCACAGGGGCTGACATATTTGTTTTCTTTGCGGCGCGGCCTGTCAATCGTGACACAAAAAGCAGCGCTGAAGCAGCAAAATTCACACAAAACACTAAAAAAATAATAATTAAAGGCCCTAGTTGTTGCGTTTTTTTTTTTTGTTTGTACATGTGTGCAAAAATTTTGCATTTTTTTTTTTGCAAAAAAAGTTGCTATTGATGAATCGATCTAAAACATCGATGTAAAAATCTGAAAATTTATTGGACGAAAGAGATTAAAAATAAATAAATAAAAAAAAAAGGCGCCAATCCTTTTGTGAATTTGATACCTATTGAGGGGTAGTCACGGCAAAAAAAAAAATGGCGGAAATGCAATGATGAATAGAGCCCAAAATTTTTACATTTTATTTTGGGGAGGTGAGAATAATTTTTGTTTTTCTCTAGTGTATAGTCATTAGCATCTCGGTCATTTTCATTCAGAGCAGTTTATATTTCCCCCCTTGATGCACGCCCACAGGAACCCAGCGCGGTCCTTTTTTAACCAAAATGTTTATTTGACCATCCAGACCTCAAATTCTTGCAGACCGTACGTAACGCCACATGAAACGCTGCGCAGCCTTCGGGTGATAGACAAAAAGACAGCAGCTTGTTGATGTGGACTGTCATGTCGACCTCCCTTATAGAAAAGTTTGAGATCCCCTTTATAAACGTTGAAAACCCCAACGGTCGGAAGCGAGTCCCCCCCGGCCCTCCTCCGCCTTCTCTTTCACACATACTCAGCTTGTGCTGAGCACTTCCTGTGTTTCCTAACCGCACCAAACATGCAACCGCGTTGTTAAACAAAAGAGGAATTGCTCGGTGCAAAAAACAAATGGCCGGGATTACACAACTCGGCCATGACAGATATTTATCTATTATGTTTTCCTGCTGAATGATAACCACTGCTTCCTAAACACATTGACGGTTTGGGCTGAGGGAGTTGATGAAGCAAATCTTGAAGATACTTTTTTTGCGTTTTTTTTTTTATTTATTTTAGTCTGCAGAACATCTCGCTTATTTTGAAACAAATTATTCCATCACGTTATTTCATGTGAAATGCTCTGCTGCTAGGATGTGGATAGAGTTCTGCCATATGCAGCAGAGCAGTATCCATGTAAAATGCTTTGCTGTTGCAAAAAGGGTTGGAGCTGTAGCAAATGCAGCGGAGCATTATCCATGCAAAATGCTCTGTGGTTGCAGAAAGCTTCTGGGATTGGAGCTCTAGCAAATGCAGCTGAGCATTATCCGTGCAAAATGGTCTGCGGTTGCAGAAAGCTTCTGGGATTGGAGCTCTAGCAAATGCAGCTGAGCATTATCCATGCAAAATGCTCTGTGGTTGCAGAAAGCTTCTGGGATTGGAGCTCTAGCAAATGCAGCTGAGCATTATCCATGCAAAATGCTCTGTGGTTGCAGAAAGCTTCTGGGATTGGCGCTCTAGCAAATGCAGCTGAGCATTATCCGTGCAAAATGGTCTGCGGTTGCAGAAAGCTTCTGGGATTGGAGCTCTAGCAAATGCAGCTGAGCATTATCCATGCAAAATGCTCTGTGGTTGCAGAAAGCTTCTGGGATTGGAGCTCTAGCAAATGCAGCTGAGCATTATCCATGCAAAATGCTCTGTGGTTGCAGAAAGCTTCTGGGATTGGAGCTCTAGCAAATGCAGCTGAGCATTATCCATGCAAAATGCTCTGTGGTTGCAGAAAGCTTCTGGGATTGGAGCTCTAGCAAATGCAGCTGAGCATTATCCATGCAAAATGCTCTGTGGTTGCAGAAAGCTTCTGGGATTGGAGCTCTAGCAAATGCAGCTGAGCATTATCCATGCAAAATGCTCTGTGGTTGCAGAAAGCTTCTGGGATTGGAGCTCTAGCAAATGCAGCGGAGCATTATCCATGCAAAATGCTCTGTGGTTGCAGAAAGCTTCTGGGATTGGAGCTCTAGCAAATGCAGCTGAGCATTATCCATGCAAAATGCTCTGTGGTTGCAGAAAGCTTCTGGGATTGGAGCTCTAGCAAATGCAGCTGAGCATTATCCATGCAAAATGCTCTGTGGTTGCAGAAAGCTTCTGGGATTGGAGCTCTAGCAAATGCAGCTGAGCATTATCCATGCAAAATGCTCTGTGGTTGCAGAAAGCTTCTGGGATTGGAGCTCTAGCAAATGCAGCGGAGCATTATCCATGCAAAATGCTCTGCAGTTGCAAAAAGCTTTTTGGGGTTGCAGATCTAGCAAATGCAGCTGAGCATTATCCATGCAAAATGCTCTGAGGTTGCAAGAAAAAAAACTTCCCTGATTGGAGTTCTGCCATACACAGCAAAGCATTATTCATGCAAAAATACTACACTAAAAGTAAAACTTTTGTGGTTGGAGTTCTGCCATATGCAGTAGTAGAGTATTGTCCATGCACTATCCATTCAAAATGTTCTGTTGTTGCAGAAAATATTTTTTTTGGAGTCCCCCCATATGCAGTAGAACATAATCCATATAAAAGTACTCTAGTGTTACAAAAACTTCTGTGGTTGGAGTTCTACCATTTGCAGCAGAGCATGACCAATGCAAAATGCTCTTCTATTAGTAACAGTTTTCTAGGGTTGGATTTCAGCCATGTGCCGCAGAGCATCCATAAAAAAAATGCAAAATGCTCTGCTGTTGTAAAAAACGTGGTATGGTGGATGGCTGCCATACACAGCAGAGCATTACCCATATAGAATATTCTTAAAAAAAGTTGTGATTAGGGTTCCACCATATGCTGCAGAGCGTTTCCTATACATAAGGAAATAAATATTGTCTGAAGTCTTTAGGATATTACCGTGAATGATGCACTGCTGTAACAAAAAGCCTGCAGTGGTTGGAGTTCTGCCATAAGCAGGAGAGCATTAGACAACGCAGGCTCCAGACAGATTACTCTTTTACTCTCTGTAGGGTGCCCTTAGGCATGTGCCTTTTATGCCTCAATGGAGAAAAGCCTGCCAGTGGAAGAGAGGGAGTGGTGGTGCTGATGGTTGGGGTGGCTGCTTTTGGACAAGCACTGTCTATAAGACATGGATGTATCACTGACCCTCAGTGTAAGTGAGAATCCCCTATGTATTCAGCCATGGTGGACACTGGTCAGTCTATGCCCCCCCCCCCATAGAGCACACAGAGCATATACTACCACCTAGTGGAGGAATCGGGTATCTCACTAGTGAGCCCTCAAATAATAAGTAAATAATAACTAATTAAATACTATTCTTTTTATCTTAGTAGGTCCTATATTTTAGGGATACATCAGATATTTGAATGAATAAAATATATTTGGGCTATTCGATTTTATAAATAGTTGCATTATATTATATCATGATGTTCTGCAGCAGCTGAGGTGTGTGATGCTATAGCGCAACCACTGAGGAGGACTATGAGGTTCTGCAGCATCTGAGATATGCATTCTATTTTGCATTTCTGTGTAATACGCGCTGCAGCTGCTGAAGAACCTCTTACTAGTCAATAAGTAGATGGCACAAGAGAAGGACGTGCGATCTGTGATAGACCAGGTAGAGATAAGCAGTGGCTATGCCGCTTATCTCTGAATATGATGCTTATACAGATACTACTTTCCAGACCATTCAATGGGAAATCTTGATTGACCCCTACCAGTATGCCCCCCCCTCGAAAAAAAGAAATTGCAATCCCACTTTTTACTTTCATTGGGCGGAGAAATCCAGCCGCCCGTAGCTCATGTAGGTGTTTAGGAAGATTAAGCGTACCTGCTATTATTACAGATTAATTATGTGCTTACCAAGGGTTATAATTCGAGCAATTAACCATCTCACACATATACGGTAATAGGGCCCTCGGGCTGGGGAAATACAGAAATAGGCTGGAAATGCTGGGACTTATAGTCCTGCAGGCAGTTTAGCTAACTTTTACTCTATATATGAAACATACAATTATTTGGTGTCATGTTGAACATGCGATCAGCCTTCATCAGTTACCCTGAGGGCAAATAAACCCTAATGAAGGGATTGTCATTTAAACTTGACTTTTATTTAGTTTCATTAATAAAAAGTGGTCTAAACTTTTTTAAAAACACTTAAGTCATCTTTTATTATTTCTATATTATATAGGATTCCTGTACTTAAGGAATCCCTACCCCATTGGCTATTAGTCTTAAACATATTAATAAGGCTATATTGTCCTATCTAAATAATGGCTGCAGTCCATGAATTTGTATAGCACTATGAGGGTAAGTATGACTGGTAGTATATACAAAAATCTCTAAAGTTAGTTACGAGTAATTCATAGCCTCCTCAACAAGTTTCACCTAAGAATGCTTCATCAGGGAGCTGATATTATAGCCTCAGTCCCTGATGAAGCCTTCTTAGGTGAAACTTGTTGGAGAGGCAATAAGTTACTCTTAAGTTGCTTTAGTGGTTTTTGTATAGAGTAATTCATAGCCTCCTCAACAAGTTTCACCTAAGAAGGCTTCATTAGGGGCCTGAGGCTATAATATCAGGCCCCTGGTGAAGCCTTCTTAGATGAAACTTGTTAGGGAGGCTATGAGTTACTCTTAACTAGCTTTAGTGGTTTTTGTATAGAGTAACGCATAGCCTCCCCAACAAGATTCACTTAAGAAATGAATGCTGTCTGCTTTCCGAAGCTGGACAGACATCTGTCTGAGATGGTTTAGTGAATCCTGCATTGAGCAGGGGGTTGGACACGATGAGCCTGGAGGTCCATTCCAACGCTAACACTATGTATACATCTTTGTAAGAAGGCTTCATCAGGGGGCTGATATTATAGCCTCAGCCCCTGATGAAGCCTTTTTAGGTGAAACTTGTGGGAGAGGCTATAAGTAACTTTATACAAAAAACACTAAAGCTAGTTAAGAGTAACTCATAGCCTCCCTAACAAGTTTTATATAAGAAGGCTTCACCAGGGGCCTGATATTATAGCCTCAGGTCCCTAATGAAGCCTTCTTAGGTGAAACTTGTTGAGGAGGCTATGAATTACTCTATACAAAAACCACTAAAGCTACTTAAGAGTAACTCATAGCCTCCCCAACAAGTTTCACCTAAGAAGGCTTCATCAAGGGGGTGAGGCTATAATATGAGTCCCCTGACGAAGCCTTCTTAGGTGAAACTTGCTGGGGAGGCTATGAGTTACTCTTAAGTAGCTTTAGTGGTTTTTGTATATACTACCAGCCATACTTACCCTCATAGTGCTATACAAATTCATAGACTGCGGCCATTATTTAGCTAGGATTTTGGTAGGACAATATAGCCTTATTAATAGGTTTAGGACTAATAGCTAATAGGGTAGGGATTCCTTAAATACAGGAAGCCAGTAAAATATTGAAATAATAAATGACCACTTTAGTGTTTTTAAACTAGTTTAGACCACTTTTTATTAATGAAACTAAATAAGTTTTAATTACAATCCCTTCATTGGGGTTTATTTACCCTCTAGGTAATTTGTTTGTAAGAATTTTCATCCCTAAAGGGTTGTCAAACACCCGTTAGTTTACAGCCTCCATCAGGGGCCCCGGTGCATCTGTTCTGTGGCCGGCAGAGCCCGTCTCTCCTCTGGCATTGTTCCAATAAGTACATGTGTCCGGCACCGACTCTGCCTTCAGCTGCTGTGCGTGCGCATTTTTTATCATAAATCCCCAAATCCATGCTCCAAATGGTGAAATATGCCAGCAGTGCTTAAAGGGGAAACGTCACAGAATGCATAGGCTGACGCTGATCCTTAAAGGGGTTATGTAGATGCGGCTGGTGAGTGCATCTTGTGCTTTCACTCGCCAATATATGTTCTGGTTACATTTTAGTTCCAAAATGTGAATATTGGTGGAATACAGATCCTTTGTTTCTTTTGAACACGATCAATTGGTAATGGCTTTGCTGTCCTGATGATTATATCCCATCTACACATGGCTAATCGATCCTGAATAGAGGACCCAAAACCCAAGAATAGCCTTCAAACAAAACAAAAAAGGTTGAAGTTTGAGTCCCTATGACAACTCCTATTGTACATCCAAATTCCATTCTATTATTCTGGCATGAAAGAAGAAACTGGGATCAGTTCCTACAACCCCTGGCAAAAATTATGGAATCACCGAGCTCGGAGGATGTTCATTCAGTTGTTTAATGTTGTTGGAAAAAAAGCAGATCACAGACATGGCACAAAACTAAAGTCATTTCAAATGGCAACTTTAGGGCTTTAAGAAACACTAAAAGAAATCAAAATAAAAAATGTGGTACTCAATAAGGGTAATTTGTTTCAGACCAAGGAGAGGGAAAAAATTATGGAATCACTCAATTCTGAGGAAAAAAATTATGGAATCATGAAAAACAAACACACAAAAGAGCTGTCCAATACATCACTAGTATTTTGTTGCACCACCTCTGGCTTTAATAACAGCTTGCAGTCTCTGAGGCATGGACTTAATGAGTGACAAACAGTACTCTTCATCAATCTGGCTCTAACTTTCTCTGATTGCTGTTGCCAGATCAGCTTTGCAGGTTGGAGCCTTGTCATGGACCATTTTCTTCAACTTCCACCAAAGATTTTCAATTGGATTGAGATCCGGACTATTTGCAGGCCATGACATTGACCTTATGTGTCTTCTTTCAAGGAATGTTTTGACAGTTTTTGCTCTATGGCAGGATGCATTATCATCTTGAAAAATGATGTCATCATCCCCAAACATCCTTTCAATTGATGGGATTAGAAAACTGTCCAAAATATCAATGTAAACTTGTGCATTTATTGAAGATGTAATGACAGCCATCTCCCCAGTGCCTTTACCTGACATGCAACCCCATATCATCAAAGACTGTGGAAATTTGCATGTTCTCTTCATGCAGTCATCTTTATAAATCTCATTGGAACGGCACCAAACAAAAGTTCCAGCATCATCACCTTGCCCAATGCAGATTCATGATTCATCACTGAATATGACTTTCATCCAGTCATCCACAGTCCACGATTGCTTTTCCTTAGCCCATTGTAACCTTGTTTTTTTCTGTTTAGGTGTTAATGATGGCTTATGTTTAGCTTTTCTGTATGTAAATCCCATTTCCTTTAGGCTTTTTCTTACAGTTTGGTCACAGACATTGATTCCAGTTTCCTCCCATTCGTTCCTCATTTGTTTTGTTGTGCATTTCCTGTTTTGGAGACATATTGCTTTAAGTTTCCGGTCTTGACGCTTTGATGTCTTCCTTGGTTTACCAGTATGTTTGCCTTAAAAACCTTCCTATGTTGTTTGTATTTGGTCCAGATTTTAGACACAGCTGACTGTGAACAACCAACATCTTTTGCAACATTGCGTGATGATTTACCTTCTTTTAAGAGTTTGATAATCCTCTCATTTGTTTCAATTGACATCCGTCGCGTTGGAGCCATGATTCATGTCAGTCCACTTGGTGCAACAGCTCTCCAAGGTGTGATCACTCCTTTTTAGATGCAGACTAACGAGCAGATCTAATTTGATGCCGGTTTTAGTTTTTCCTCAGAATTGAGTGATTCCATAATTTTTTCCCTATCCTTGGTCTGAAAAAAATTACCCTTACTGAGTACCACATTTTTTATCTTGATTTATTTTAGTGTTTCTTAAAGCCCTAAAGTTGCCATTTGAAATGACTTTAGTTTTGTGCCATGTCTGTGATCTGCTTTTTTTCAACAACATTAAACAACTGAATGAACATCCTCCGAGCCCGGTGATTTCATAATTTTTGCCAGGGGTTGTATAAGGCCCTATGATAACACTGGGATGTAGGGACTCTGGAGCAGTGAGTGTTGTCATGGGGGCGCAATCTTAAATCTCATATAACCAGAGACAGGAGTGAGATATTTACGAAGAAAAAAGAATGTTAGTATAATGCACAACTGCAGTCTTTGATTTTAAGTTTGTTTCCCCATGACAAATTATCCTAAGGAAATAAAATTGGATCAGTTGCTATAAGGCCCTGGACACTGGAGCAGTAAGTGTTGTCATGGGAGCACAACATCCAATCTCAAAAAGTTAGTAAACCGCGCAAAATTATCCTTTCATGTCTGGGCATTTTTTTTTTAACATTTTTGCACTGTGCACTTTTTTTTTTCAGGCTATTACACATAGTGTTAGTCACACTTGCTGAGAACTGTTCATCCGCTTGACTGATCAGGTAATTTAATGACCCCTCGTTAGTTTTATTCTCCCCATGAGTGACTAAGACATTCTCTTATTTACAGCACAATGCCTGGCTGTTTTCCTAAGGTGTACGCTGTTTGCCGATCTCTGCATGGATTGCTATGTTCTGTTACCGTGTTTGCACAAACGCTAAGTTATGTCTGGAGTGTCTGGTTTGTCAAGGAATCCAAAGTTAAAACTTTTTTTTTTTTTCGAGGCAACTTTTGGAAAGTAGCTGAGAGATTTGTTCTTCATCTGTCAGGTTATCTCAGATTCACTTTACGTTGGTGTCACCCACTTTTCTTAATGTTCTTAAACTTGTGATATTATGTGCATTGGATGTTGCTCCGTGCTGAAACATTATGCACCCTAGCCCTAACCCTTACCTTAACCCTAACCCTTACCAAACCCTAACTAACCCAAACCCTAACCCAAATTCTAAACCTAACCCTAATCCTAACTAACCCAAACCATAATCCAAACTAACCCAAACCCTAACCCACCCTAACCCTAACTAACCCAAATCCTAACACTAACCTTAACTAACCCAAATCCTAAGCCAAACACTAACCGAAATCCAAACCCTAATCCTAACTAACCCAAACCCTAACCCTTACAAACTCTAACTTTAACTAACCCAAATCCTAAGCCAAACCCTAACTAACCCAAATCCTAAGCCAAACCCTAATCCTAACTAACCCAAACAATAACCCTAACAAACCCTAACCTTAACTAACCCAAATCCTAAGCCAAACACTAACCTTAACCCAAACCCTAATAACCAAACAACACCTCAGACAATATTGTACAGTGCTAAAACCACCATATACATCACAAATAAAATCCTGTACGATACCCAAGTAACAGTGCCATAAAGTGTCATAGTACCGCCATACAGTGCTCAACACGCAATGATGAAATAACAGCCCTACACAGAAACTAAGCAACAGGCTGCAAAATAATATACTGTCCGATGCTTAAAAGAGTTGTCCAGTCGAGCTAAGTTATCACCAATCCACAGGGTAGGTGGGGTGATAACTTAAAGATCTGTGGGGCTTACACCAATCAGCAGAACCGAGAACTTTTATTCCCTTTCGACTAATGCCCATGCCGCTCCTCGTTATCTAAGGGGCTGCCAAAAAAAGCCGGGCGCAGCCCTTTGGAGAGTGAATGGAGCATTGGTTGGACATGGGCACTGCAGCTCCATCATTAAGTGATAAAAGTGCTACCTGTTCTGCCACTCGGGGTCCTACAGATCTAGAAGTTAAGTTATCACTAATTCAAAAGACAGAAGTTATCTTCACTGGACAAACCCTTTAAGAAGCAATGTCAATGTACCGCCATACTGTGCTCAAATAATACCAATATACAGTGAACAAACAACTAACTGTGCTATACAGCTCTGACTCCACCACACTCTGCAAAAATAATATATTGTCTAATGTCTGAGCAGCTGTGCCACACAGTACCAATTTACCGCCATACAGTGCTCAAATAATACCAACATGCAGTGACAAACTACCAGCTCCATAGATAAACTTATCTAATACCAGGGCTATACAGAACTGACACCACTATACTCAGCAATACGAATATACTTACAGTGCCTAAGTAACAGCGCCGTACAGTGCCAATCTACACAACACACAGTGACCCAACAACAGATCCAGTACATAAACTAAATTAATACCACTGCTATACCGCACTGATACCATTATATGCTGCAAAAACAATTTACTGTACAATGCCTAAATGGCAGTGCCATACAGTGCCAAAGTACCGCCATACAGTGCTCAAATTATACCAACATACAGTGAACAAATAGCTCCATATATAGCGTAATCTATACAGCACTGAGACACCACCAAACACTGCAAAAATAATTTATTATATACCACATAGTGCAAACGTACCACTATATGGTGCTCAAATTATAACAACCCACCATGGCCCACTGCTAGCTCCACACGGAAAGAAATCTAAAGCCAACCTTATACAACGCTCCCAGCACCATATTTTGTAAACATTTCATAGCGTAAAATGCCTAAGTCACTGTACCATATGATGCTAACGTACCGTCATACGGTGCTCAGATTATATCAACATACTGTGATCAGATAGCTCCATACATACACTAATCTAATAACAGTGCTACATAGCACTGACACCCTGCAAAAATAATTTACTGTACAATGCCTAAGTAATAGCGCCCCACAGTGCCAAAGTACCACCAAACAGTGCTCAAATAATACAGTGACCAACTACTGGCTCCAAGCATAAAGTAAGCTAATACCAACACTATACATCGATCACAGCACCATATTCTATAAAAATAATATATCGTGTAACGCCTGAGACACTGGTGCAGAAATACCGCCATACCGTGCTCAGAAAAATACCAACACACTGTGACCAAATAGCTCCATGTACAAGATTTATGGTGGTCAGAAGCTACGGATATCCGGCCATCCGTGGCGTCCTCTTCAGCAGAGGCTTCTTTAACTTACACCCCGGGTGCAGGACTCTTGGAAAGCTGGGTGACAAGTAAGAAACATAAATTTTTGACACCCTGATGGATGAGGATGACTACATTAATCCTGTGCTTCTTCCATTGCTTCTTCCCTTTACTGTTACCGTTCTATATAATTCGTGTGGGCGCAGGTAGAACAAAGCGTGTAACGCTCACCACAGGGCGACACAAAGGAGCGCTCACTGTTTGCTCTGTCTGTGTAACGCTGGGATAATACCGCCATCTCATTACCCACAAGACACGAGCGTCGCCGGAGAATTACAACCACTAATTTGAATGCGGAGGTATTTTCTTTCTTTCTCTTTTGTCTGGAAGCCACATCTGTGGTCACTAAAACCACCGCCATCAGACACGTCGGCTGCACCCACGACAAGCGGATCGCGGCTGCGTATACATCCATACCTATATACAGTGATGAGGGGCGATGTTCTCCTACGGAACCAAAAGTTCTATTTACTCCAAAATTGTATCGTTAAGAATCCAAAGCTCGACACAAAGAAAGCAGACCTCACACAACTCCATCAGCGGAGAAATTAAAAAGTTACCCGTCTCAGAAAAAGGCGCCGCAATCCATCATTTTTATTTTATATAATTCAGATTTATTTTTTTTTTTAACCGCTATAATGCAAGAAAACCTTCTAAGTTTGGTATCGCCACAAATAAAGTGACCTACTGATTTTTTTTTTACCATACTATGAGCGCTCTAAAAACAAAATTATTATTTTTTTTTTTTTTACAATATTACCCAATTTTTTTCATTGTTTTTCAATACATTATATGGTTAAAAGAACGGTATTTTTTATTTTCATTTTTTGGCGGGATGAATGGCATTTTCAAATGAGAATTCGTCGTGCGGTTTTGTGGACGGAAATGAAAAAAAAAAATATATATATATATCACTGTTCTCGGAAAAAAGGAGACAAATGACACATATGGCACCAAAAAAAAAAGCTTTAAAAATGCAGCAAAATCTGCCTTTTGTAACCAGCTTTTTTTTACTTCAAAGAGATCAGGCGGAAAAAAATGCAGCAAAAAATGAACGTGTGCACAGTAATGATGCGTGTTGTGTCATTTACATCTTCCCATTCACACACGTTGCATTTCCGGTCTGAAACCTGAAGCTAAATAGTTAAATCAGTTGTTCAGCTTCTCACAGGAAGCAGAGCGCAAGAGAAAATTACTCCCCCCCCCCCCCATAACAGTAGTGACACAAAACAAAAAGTAACATAAGATATGATCGTTCCCTGCGCTCTCCTATAGGGTACGTCGGTTATACAGAGCGCCAGAGAATCCTATGATCGGACATAAGTTTCCATAATGGACCATTTAATGGATGCAGTCGCACCCCCCCAAGTTTTCTAGGATTAGGCTGCCAGTTAAAAACATAGGTTCCTTTTAAAGGAATTTTCTATACAGTAAAATAAAATTTGGATAAAAGAAAAAAATTAAGAAAGCAACCCCACTTTGCCCTGTCCCCCACCGGTCTCTACTTTCTGCTGCTTTAGGCACATGTGACAGCTGCAGCCAATCACTGACTGAGGCAGGTCCTTGCTGGACCAATGAGAGTTGACTATATAAAGGCACCCAGAAGATCTGCTTGCTGTTCCAGGAGGGAGGGAGATCTCTACATTTTGGGGGGAGTTTTCTGGACATTGCAGGAGAGATGGAAAGCATGAAAAACTATCGTGAATGATGACAGGGCTGATCATTTATTAATCCTAGAAAGGCAACAACTCTGCAGAATGTTCATCTCTCTTTCCTTAGTGAGTTCTATTTGGAATTCTATTCTGGTTGCCTAGTAACCGCTTCACTTCCTATCTGGGTGACTACCATCAGTTTTGAACTGGCCACAGTATATATTATATAGGTTTCTTGTCACCACAGGAATCGTGAAGTTTAGAACATGTAAATATGTTGTGTGCTGACTGTGTATGATAGTAATCATGGTAGTTAAAGGGATTGTCCACCTTTTGGGAGAATTTTTTTTTTAACTAAATGCATGTAATTGGAGCTAAAAGTCATTTTTGCAATTGGGTTTCATAAAAAAATAAAAATGTGGCACTGTTTTGCTTCTATAGCCTCTGTGTTGCACTGTCTATTGCTGACTGAAGAATGAGTTAACTGAGAATCTGTCAGTGAGCTCCTTGTGACAGTGAGTTTCTAACTTATTTCTCTTGTCTTTTTCTGAGCTCTCAGCTGATTTATGACAACAGATCAATGTGCTGGGAAACAAGAAAAAGGCCTGTAAAAAGCCAAATGGGGCAAAATTTGATTGTAAAAAGTTATTTTTTTTAGCCACTTATAAATGCAGCAAAGTCCCCTGATATGGACATCCCCTTTAAATTCAGTAGCATGGTTAACTTTTATCACAAGCAGCACATTGAAAGCTCTCGTAGTAGTTTTTTCCTTCCAGATAACCGTCTCCTGTCTCTGGGACTATCGTACAATTTATTTAGCTTTGGAATTTGGCAAATCTTCTGGTATTTGGACAATAGGAAGTTCAATGACTTCCCAGTAGGAAATAGCAGAGTACTTGATACTTCCATTAAGACTACAGTATATTTGCGTCTTTAATCATTTCCTTCCAAGATTATTTTTCTTGGTAATGGACTAGGGGTGGGGCTATTCCCCAAAGTCTAATAATATTAGACTGGCCGCCTATTCCTTTCCGCTAAGAAAGTCTCCATTTTTACAGATGTTTTCTTTGTTGTTTTTTTTTTGTCCTTTTTTATTTTATTAATTTTATGCTGCTAGATTTTTTTTATTTATTTATTTTTAGATTTTTATATATATTTTTTTTAAATAATTTTTAATTTGCCTCCCCGGCTTGTCCAGGGTATAAGAGGTTAATCGATTCACCTGTTACCCGGCCAGATTACTTTTAGATTAGCAGTAACTGAGACATATGTAATCTATACATTTCTATATATTTAAAGCGGTATCCGTGACAGTCACATTCCTCTTTTGCGCCCGGGTTCTAGTCCAGGATTTGACAACGTGTGTCTCGCCAGCTGTTGTTGGACTACAAGACCCAGCATTGAGGCTGACAAAATTACACATAATCAACCCCCCACCCTCCCAGATTTGGAGGGGGGGGGGTTATAAAATTTGACAACCATCGATTCTGCAGTGAGAATCACGTGATCACTGCAACTAATCACTTAATCATGTACGATAATCCAGTGATTGGCTGCAGCGGTCATGTGACTGTTGAACAGGACCTCTGCAGGATCGGCAAGGACCACCAAAGATATGATGCCAGAGGGAAGGATTTCAGTAGGTCAGTTATTGTTATTTGTTTATAGCATGTTTTGTACAATCCTAGAAAACTCCTTGAAGGGATAATTTTTGGACGTTCTATTCAGGTTGGTACCATTGTTTCATTTTTCCCTATTAAAGGGGTTGTCAGGGTTATGATCCCTAAGATAGGTCACCATATCAGATGGGAATTGGCTGTGGGGCATCACAGTTATGCTCTGTTCCCCGTCCGGAACTGATCGATGAGGGTGCGAGTGTCAGTTCCGCATCAGTCTGATATTGAGGTCCTATCTTAGGGATCGTAAGATCGGACAACCCCTTTTAAATAACAATTATATTTCTTTTCCTTTAATCTGAAACTCCAGAACGTTCCGAATCCATTTGTGGCACTAAAAATGTATTGTGGAGCTTCACAAACTAGGAATAGATTATTTTTGGGCGCCCTGACTTCCTTTGGGATCTCTCAACTCCTTACAAGGGACTTTCATATACTTTTATCTGATAATCTAGAAAATCTTGTAATCCGGAACCTATAAAGTCACTTTCATTCTAGAATTTCACTGCAATCGATGACATTACCATCTGAGACCGGAGTTACTAGATGGGCTCATCCTTTTGGGGGGCATATTGTCATTTTCCTGCAGTATTTCCACCCCGGTCCTATCTGCATTATGACTCTGTTAGTTATTATAATCGATCCCATAAGCTTTGCAGACTGTTCCTGACGGGACGGAAGGGACAGGACTGATTTTATTGGCATGTTCCATATAAATTTTCACTTTGAAACAAAAAATTTTTTTTCCGCCCCTAGTTATATTAATCCCAGTGTGCAGAGCCGTCCTGCTGAGCAGCAGAGATTTGGAGGTGCGTGCTTCGCATGCTGCTTCGGGAGGGAGTAGTGTCCTGATATTGGCTGATCTCCAGATCTACAACCGTTTATATCACGTTCATCAGACTACTGGCAAAACCTGCTCGTCTCGATCCCAGACCACCCGACTGCGGATTAACATGTTCAGTGCCAGGAAGACGAGATCTCCCACAGTATATCAGATTATTAATATATTTGTTATATTTTTTGGAAGTTTTTTTTTTGGGGTTCTTTTTTTCTTCTACTAGTATTTGGGTTTTTTTCATAGGGCATTAGCAAATAAAACATTTGTTCCATCTGGGAATGTGTCATCAGATAGTGAACTACTGTTTAAATCAGGTTTTTAGGTTAATTATTTTAATCTAGGTGTGTTTTTTTCCATATCATTCATGATCTGTATAAAAATAAAACTGAAATCTTATATTTTTCATATTCCTGATCTTTCAGGTAATGTACATTATTAGCAGCAATAGACTAACTCAGGCCCTATCTTTTGTTTTCAAGCATCTAATGAACGGGTGCAAAGGTCCTGAGTTATCTACATATCTATACCTATATAGAGCTGTTATCAGTCATTGTACAGGAGGAGGAGGAGGAGGTGAGCTGTGACATCATCTATTGTGAATCGTGGATCCTGTGTTACCTACTGTGTATAGAGGTATTATCAGTCATTGTAAAGGAGGAGGAGGTGAGCTGTGACATCACCTATTGTGAATGGGGGATCCTGTGTTATCTACTGTATATAGAGCTGTTATCAGTCATTGTACAGGAGGAGGAGGAGGAGGTGAGCTGTGACATCATCTATTGTGAATCGTGGATCCTATGTTACCTACTGTGTATAGAGGTATTATCAGTCATTGTAAAGGAGGAGGAGGAGGTGAGCTGTGACATCACCTATTGTGAATGGTGGATCCTGTGTTATCTACTGTATATAGAAGTGTTATCAGTCATTGTAAAGGAGGAGGAGGTGAGCTGTGACATCACCTATTGTGAATGGTGGATCCTGTGTTATCTACTATATACAGAGGTGTTATCAGTCATTGTACAGGAGGAGGAGGAAGTGAGCTGTGACATCATCTATTGTGAATTGTGGATCCTGTGTTATCTACTGTATATAGAGGTGTTATCAGCCATTGTACAGGAGGAGGAAGTGAGCTGTGACACCACCTATTGTGAATGGTGGAACCTGTGTTATCTACTGTATATAGAGGTGTTATCAGTCATTGTACAGGAGGAGGAGGTGAGCTGTTCCATCACCTATTGTGAATGGTGTTTACTGAATATAGAGATGTGACCTGTCATTGTAATCTTGCCTGTGATGATAAGGAGACTTTTGAAAAGTATTTTGTAAAGAATAGGAAGTAAGAGTCTAAAATAACCCCAGTGTGAAAACTTTAAGAATTCTATTTTTTTTTTTTCATTTTAACACAGATTAAAATATAAAATAGTCATTGCCAAAAATACCCTTCTACCAGAAAGGGATTGTCCAGAGGAGACAATTGGGGCAGACGGCAAAAGATCTGCGCGTTCTCTTCCACACAGCGCCTTATGCTGCGGTACGTCAGAGACCTCTGAACACATTTCCGTGGTTAATTGTAATATTTCTGCTTTTTTTTTTTTTTGGTGTTCGGTATAAAAACCACGTCTTTCCGTGGTTAGCCACACTGGATATTAAAGTGAAAGTCCGCGCTGCGAGTAATAGCTGTGTGCAGCGCTTGCATCTAGTGATTTTCCCTGACCGTGCACTATATAGAAAGTGGAACATTTCTGCCCCAGCTACTTAGGTGAATATGTGAGAAGGAACAGAATAGATTCACCCTAATACAATATTTACCATTCTGGATAGCAGAGAAGTGCCGAATACTTTGCTGGCTCCAAACCTTTAAAAAAAAATAAAATTCTTCCAGTCCAACTTTCTACTCTGGGTTTTGATCCCTGAGAAATCCTGGCTGGCTGCAGGTGTAGAAAATCAGGTCTTCTTTCAGCACAGCGCCACACCTGTCCACAGGTTGTGTGCGGTATTACAGCTCAGCCACTCAGGTGGATTGATGGGGCATATGCTAGAAAATCAGGTCTTCTTTCAGCACAGCGCCACCATTGTCCACAGGTTGTGTGTGGTATTACAGCTCAGCCCCTCAGGTGGATTGATGGGGCATATGCTAGAAAATCAGGTCTTCTTTCAGCACAGCGACACCATTGTCCACAGGTTGTGTGTGGTATTACACCTCAGCCCCTTAGGTGGATTGATGGGGCATATGCTAGAAAATCAGGTCTTCTTTCAGCACAGCGCCACCACTGTCCACAGGTTGTGTGTGGTATTACAGCTCAGCCCCTTAGGTGGATTGATGGGGCATATGCTAGAAAATCAGGTCTTCTTTCAGCACAGCACCACCATTGTCCACAGGTTGTGTGTGGTATTACAGCCCAGCCCTTTAGGTGGATTGATGGGGCATATGCTAGAAAATCAGGTCTTCTTTCAGCACAGCACCACCATTGTCCACAGGTTGTGTGTGGTATTACAGCTCAGCCCCTTAGGTGGATTGATGGGGCATATGCTAGAAAATCAGGTCTTCTTTCAGCACAGCGCCACCATTGTCCACAGGTTGTGTGTGGTATTACAGCTCAGCCCCTCAGGTGGATTGATGGGGCATATGCTAGGTGGGGGGGAGGTTTCTGCTTCAGCAAGTGACCTCTCAGAAACAAACAAAACCGCTTTTGCAAAGTTAGGGTATGTGCAGCAGAAGAATCATCATACTGAGGAGTCAGCGGCGAAAAGGTAGCATAAAGGCTATGTTCACACGTAGCGTTTTTGCTGCATTTTTTTTTTCTGCAGGCAAAACCTACTCTCTTGGCAGTAAGAAGGTGTTTACAAAAAAACAGGTTTTGCTGTCTCTTGTGCATGCTGATAAAGTTTAGTGCCCCCCCCCCCCCCCCCAAAAATAAAATAATGCAACTTCCTTCTACAATGTAAAAACGCAACAAAAATGAAGCAAATACTTAGAGTATGGCCACACGTTTAGTATTCGCAGCAGATTTTGCTGAACTAAAAACCAGAGTGTTGACAGAAAAAAAAAGACAGCCGAAATGTGTATTTTTAACGCGTTTTTGATGCTTTTTTTTTTTTGCGCCATTCATTTGAATGGGGTAAAAACGCTGAAAGAATTGACTCACTGCAAAAAATTTTTTTAAAATTGCTTTGATGGTTCAAATCCACAAGGAAAAAATAAGCAGCGTGTGCGTGAGATTTCAGGAATCCCATTCACTTTGCTGGAGCTGTAAAATGCAGCATTTTTTAACTTTGAAGCAAAACGCAACGTGTGAACAAGCTCTTATAGTTTTTTTTTCCATTTTTTTTTTTTGACTACAGCATTAACATTATAAATTAGAAACTTGTCATTGCCCTTACCGAATAAAAGACACTTTTTCAGCAGAGCCAACGTCATTGCTGCGGTGCTGAAGGGGATCCGCTGCCTCTTGCTGGAGGGGATGTAAAGCGGATGTGAGCAGCACACAAACACTTACCCGACCCACTGATCCTCTCGTTATTTATTTAAAGCCAAACACACAAATCAAGGTCAGAAACAACTTTCAAAAATCCTCGATTGTAATCCTGGCGTCATTGCCGAGGGCTGATTTCTCTTATAAGACACAAGAGCTTGGATAATAGGGACTGGCTACGCGGACGCACGCTCCTTTATAGCTCTGACTTTCAGAAGGTAAGAAAGTGGCTATGAAACGCATTTAAAGGCATATTGGGGCTTTCCCTAGCTGGAGAATGGGGAAATGTGACCTGGCCGATTATACATGATGTCACACAGAAAAGAATATTCTAGCAAACCCATAAATCAAAAATATTTAAGTCCTGGACAACCCCTTTAAAGCCCTTTTCTTTATTGGAAGGGAAAAATCAACGTACAAGAGCGTCCTAATCCTTGTGGTCAATATCTGTGTACGGCGCAGCGCCGTACACTGTGTGGTGGCCGTTCTTGGGTACTGCAGCTCAGACCACATTCATTTCAACCCCCTTTTTGGAAGAATAATTTAATTACTCAAAAATAAGCTCTTCCTCTTCCAGGCTGCTCTGTCGAAGGGGCGTGACTGCCAGCATCATGCAGATTGACAAACGGCTCCCTGCAGTTAGGTAGCAGGGAGCCAGTTGTCAATCAGCGTGAACTTGACAGTCACGCCCCATCAACAGACTAGAGCGGAAGAGAAGCCACTGCTCTGTCGACGTGACGCAAGCAGAAGCCGCTGAATCGCCAGCGGAGATCATCATTAAATAATAATAATAATAATCTTTATTTTTATATAGCGCTAACATATTCCGCAGCACTTTACATACATTATCATTGCTGTCCCCATCGGGGCTCACAATCTAGATTCCCTATCAGTATGTCTTTGGAGTGTGGGAGGAAACCGGAGAACCCGGAGGAAACCCACGCAAACACAGGGAGAACATACAAACTCCTTGCAGATGTTGTCCTTGGTGGTATTTGAACCCAGGACCCCAGCGCTGCAAGGCTGCAGTGCTAACCACTGCGCCACTGTGCCGCCCATCATTAGGCACAAGTTAATTCTTAGTCCCATAGTAAAAAATAATAAAATATTCCTGGATAACCCCTTTAAGGATATGTCCACACAGAGTTTTGTTGAAGAGTTTTTGGAGCAGAAAATGAGTGGAAACTCTCCAAATCCCCCTCAAAACTTTAAAACTCCTCAAGAACCTTGACTTTCCGCTCTGTTTCTGCTCAATTCTTGCTCCAAAATCTTAATGTGCACATTGCCCTAGTGTTGTAACTCGGGTTTAGGACTCAATCAAAGCCTTAAAGGAATGTTCTATTTTTACCTAGTGTGGAACCAAAGGCGGAGTCATGCAAATGAGGCTCAAAAAACACCATAAAAGGAAATCATACTCCGCCCCCTGCACAAGGAAGAACACAATGTATCAGTGCTTAACCCTGAGTGTTCTTTTAAATGGAAATATTGTCAGTCTAACATTCCGCCTTGGTCCTCGCTGTTACACCCATGTTTTCTTTGTTTCCGGATATTAATAGCCCGTCCTATTATAAATCTTTTTTTTTTTTTTTTTTTAACACTGATGACAATAAAAATCCTTTTCATTTCTAAAGAGTAAGAACCTTCACATCTGTACTCATTCATCAAGACCAGAGAGTCTCCGGTCAGACAGGTTTGACACATTCAGATCCATTGTTGCGTAAAACCGTTTTAATTCTCTCTGCAGTTTCTTAAAGGGGATGTCCAGCGTAAAATAAGAAGGTGACATGTAGATAAAATCCTAAATGATTAAACAGATATTCTTCCTAGAAGAAAGGTGAGATATCAGTGCCAGTATTGGGTCCACAGGAAAGAGCTTGTTGTGCTGGCGGGAAGGGGGGTGGCTGACTGCTCTGTTTAATAGCTAAGCCAGCCCCCTTCTCTACCTATAAATCAGCCCTGAGAGAAAATGGGGCTGTTGTCCCTTTTTTTCAGCATTAGTGGTCCCTGTGGTCAGAACCGCCTTGGTTGGAAATGTCTCTGAACTGCTGCTACCTGTGATTGGCTGCAGCGGACAAGTGAGTCATCAGAAAAAATGTGAGGCGCGCTGCTCCATGTGTGACTTTTCTCTTTGCCCAGACAACCCCTTTAAAGATGTTGTTAGGACTCTTTTAGGGACATATTGGGGCCTCTAGGAGCCGGGAAGGAGATGCATTATCGACCAGTGTCTCCCATCCGGCAGTCTCAGGTCTGAGTCCTCAATGTGAATATCCGCCATGTAATACCGCATTTCCCCTGTAGTGGCCGCCATGGGGAGAATTAGTAGCTGGCGGTATCTTTTAGTCTCAGGATTATAATGGGGTCGCCCCTTTAATGTTTCTAACTTGCCGGGTGTCATATATCTATTATCTGAAGGTGTTTTATTATCATTTCTCCGGAAAGCTGGATCCAGTCCTTCACTTCCGTCCGGTCAATTGTTTGCTCTTCATGGGAAATGGGAGCAGTTTGGTGCTAAAGTCCTTACACCCCTTTCTACAAACATGAATATAATGTCAATATTTAGGATTCGCACAGATATTGTTCATTTTCTAAATAAGCTTTATTTAATGATTGCATTGGCACGCTGCCACAGAGGAGGGGCGCCAGACACTTTTCCTCTACATTTCTCTCGCCTCCTTCCAGCGCAGATCTCTGGGCATCTCTGACACTCGCCACATACAAACAGTTTTCTTTAAAAAAAAAAATCTTCTCTCGTTACGTGTACACAGCTTCAGTGCAGAAATATGCATCTCCACGGTTACAATAAATCAGAAACCCTTTGTGTAGTCTGATCCTGCACTCAGGTGTTGCCCTACTCCCTCTGCCCCTCATCGTGTTACAATCATTGCAAAAAGTATTCTATCGTTTTGTGTATGCAGCTCCAGTGCAGAACTATGTGTCTTCATGGTTACCTTGCCGCATTGAGAATAAGAAACCCCATGTATAGTGTGATCCTGCAACCATGTGTCACTCTACTTCCACTGCCCCTTCTTTACCTACACTGCAAAAAGTTTTCAAATTGTTTTGGGTATACAGCTCCAATGCAGAACAATGCATCTCCATAGTTATTTTACTACACAGTATGTGATGTACGATCCTGTAGACATGGGACCCTTTCTTGTTACAGACATTGCAAACAGACTACATTAAAAAGTATTCTATCGTTTGGGGTATACAGCTCCAGTGTAGAACTATTTGTCTCCATGGTTATTTTGTTGCATTGAGAGTAAGATGTAGTCATGTGTTAAGCTTCATTCACATATGGCTTTTATCTTTCAGTTTGTTGTGGTTTTTGCCAATATTTTTAAAAAGCTGTGACAAAAAAAATGAATCCTAAAATAATTGAAAAAAAATAAATATTATGTGTTAGGAGTATCATGACTAAGGCATCAGGCTATAGATATACATAGATTTGCATTGGAGCTGCTTACACAAAACGAGGAGATTGTTAATGAAGAATATTTTCAAACTTATTATAAAAATGAACATTAGTTGCAAAATTTACATTCTTGTCGCTTTAAAACCAAAATCTCAGTCCAGCAACAGCTGGGTACCTTTGATCAGACATTGCGGCTCTTCTTGGATTAGATTCCTCCGCAGGCTACCTTCTTGCTAATGTAATGTTTGCATTCTCATAAAGGCAATCATAGTGATATAACCAGCCCGAGTGCAAGCATAATTGGTGCAATGCATTATTAATCTAGAATTACTTGTGTAGGTGCGCCCAAATAATCTGACATGGCCAAAGTTCAATCACAAGTTAAACACAGGCTTGTATATAAATTACAGTATGAGAGACTATGTAAAGTCATTTTTAGGTAGATAATTTCAGTTATTTTGAATCAGCATTCTGCCAGCACTATAGATGCTTGAACTTTCTTTATCTCGCTCGCTAGCATGCATTGCCCCTTGAATTGCCCAGTGATTTGGCTACCTGGAACTCAAAGCCCACTCTGATATACCTGTCTGAAATTTCGATGGTCAGGAGCGAAGAGACAAAGACCCCCATTCCTGCAGAGAAATAAAGACCCGTCCCCACTTCCTGTAGCGACAGGGATCTGTCCCCACTTCCTCTTCGCTGACAAAGACCCACCCCCATTCCCTGTAGACTCAAAGACCCACCTTGACTTCCTGTAGAGAAACAAAGACCCCACCCCCTGTTCCTGTAGAGAGATAAAGACCCTCCCCAACTTCCTGTAGGGACAAAGACCCGCCCCCACTTCTGTAGAAACACACAGACTTGCCCCCTTTCCTGTAGCGAGGCAAAGACATGCCCCCACTTCTTTAGAGACACACAGACTTGCCCCCTTTCTTGTAGCGAGGCAAAGACCTGCCCCCACTTCTTTAGAGACATACAGACTTGCCCCTGTTCTTGTAGCGAGGCAAAGACCCCCCACACTTTCTGTAGAGACAAATAATCAACCCCAATTCCTGTAGTGAAACAACGAACATCCTCCACTTCCTATAGACACAAAGACCTGCGTCCCATTCCTGTAGAGAGACAAAGACCCACCCCAGCTTCCTGTAGAGACAAGGATCTGTCCCCTGTTCCTGTAGAGAGCGAAAGACCCTCCCCAACTTCCTGTAGAGACAAGGATCTGTCGCCTGTTCCTGTAGAGAGTGAAGGACCCTCCCCAACTTCCTGTAGAGACAAGGATCTGTCCCCTGTTCCTGTAGAGAGCGAAAGACCCTCCCCAACTTCCTGTAGAGACAAGGATCTGTCCCCTGTTCCTGTAGAGAGTGAAAGACCCTCCCCAACTTCCTGTAGAGACAAGGATCTGTCCCCTGTTCCTTTACAGCGACAAAGATCCACCCCCATTTTCTCTAGACTCAAAGACCCACTGTCACTTTCTGTAAAAAGACAAGGACATGCCCTCTGTCCCTGTAGAGAGCGAAAGACCCACCTTCACTTCCTGTGGAGACAGAGACTTGCCACCACTTCCTGTAAATAGACAAAAAACAACCCCCTGTTCCTGTAGAGAAACAAAGGCCTGCCACCACTTTCTGTAGAGAGATAAAGACCTGCTCCCATTTCCTGTAAACACAAGGCCCACCCCCACTTCCTGTAGAAAGATAAAGACCTGCCCCACCTTCCTGTAGAGATACAAAGATCCTCCCCCACTTCCTGTAGAGATACAAAGATCCTCCCCTACTTCCTGTAGAGATACAAAGCTCCTCCCCTACTTCCTGTAGAGATTCAAAGATCCTCCCCTACTTCCTGTAGAGTGACAAATACCTGCCCCCACTTTCTGTAATTTGTCTCTGTGTCTCTGCTCCTAGAGCAGGCAGGCAAATCATACAGAAATGGAGACACCCAGCGCATGGCACTTTGTAGTATTTTTTCGATGGTAAGACAACATCATTTTTAGGTAAAGTCATTTTCCAGATTGTCTATTTATCACATTATCAAATGAAATCAAGTTATCCGAAAGATCAGTGGCCATTTAAATGATAAAATTCTTTCCGCCTGCAGTCACCACTAGAGGGAGCTGGGTACATACAGTCTTCAACAAGCTCCCCCTAGTGGTGGAGTTGCCTTCTAATTGTTGTACATTTTTGTTATGTCTGTGTAATCGGCCATTTTATTTTATTTTTTATTTAAAGGGAAAAGCTTCACACTTACCATCACGATCTTCACCAACCCTCCTCAAGTGGCTACTTACCATCGAGCCATTAAAATCACCGTGGACGGACCTCGGGAACCAAGACGTAAGATAACTTTGTATAACATTACTACATGGCGTTCTATTGATATAGTGTGATTTTTTAAATTTTTGTTTGGGCTCTACTGATATTAAAGGAAGGCCATGACCCCACCATCAGTATTTTTTCTCAGGAGTGGGAGCCAAAACCAGGAGTGGGTGATAAATGCAGAATTGGTGACTTGTTTCTATTATACCTTTTCTCTGATTGTTTCTCACCTGGTTTTGGCTCCGACTCCTGCGAAAAAATACTGACCGAATACTGACCAAATACTGATAGTGGAGCTGTGGCCTAAGAGTGATATTTCTCTTTCTGTACCCCCTCTATCCTTAGTTTATTCTTAAAGACCCCCATACACATTAGATATTGGTGGAATCGGCCATCAGCGTAATGTGTATGGGGGCCATCCGGCTCTCCCCCGACAGATGATGTCAGGGAAGAGAAGGATCTGGCATGTTGGAGTTCCGATGGTCGTTCCTTTTGTTCTCCTGTAGATAAGTCTCTGCCAGAGCTTCACTGTAATAAAGAACAGAGAAGAACTTGGCCGGGGCCCGAGGGGAAGTCAGGGGCTGGATTTCATCTGCCAAACGATCATTCAGCCAACAGTTCTGTAACGTTTATGGCTTTAAATCTTCGGGTTGTTTAGCAATCATCTTTCTTTTTGGACAAGCTTCATGTAGAGAAGGTTCTCGTATCCACTATACAGTATATTGCCTCTCCACGATGCACAGACTGGTTTTAGGCCTTTTTTTTAATCTAAGGCAAGATGAAAACAATCTAAGCTAAAGCACATTAGATATGTGTAGACTGAAAGAACATTCAACGGGATTTGCCGACCATCTCAGGTGCATGGAGGGCTTCCCGATTCTCCCGTTTGGATTTTTGCTAGTGCCATCCTTTTGTTCTTGAAAGGGATGATCTGCCACTAGAGGTCAGTCAGCGGCTTCTGACCCTCTCCCCATTCAGAACTCATTTACAGTTGACCCTTTTTTTTTGCCCAACAGTGGGGGAAAGTCGATACCAGATTAGGTGGTTGGTCGGTCTCATCAAAATTGTCCAGGTCCGGCACCCTCACGGACCCCATACACAGTAGACTAAAGTCAGCCAAAGCCATCGATATCGGTGGGATTTTCTGACTGTCTAATGTGCATTGAGGCAGCACGGTGGCTCAGTGGTTAGCACTGTATGGTGGGTCAGTGGTTAGCACTGTTGCTTTTCAGCGTTGGGGTCCTGGGTTCAAATCCCACCAAGGACAACATCTACAAGGAGTTTGTATGTTCTCCCTGTCTTTTGTGGGCTTCCTCCGTTTTTCCTTCCAAACTCCAAAGCCATACTGATAGGAAATTTAGATGGGAAGCCCCAATGGGGACAGTGATGATGTTGTCCGTAGAGTGATGTGGAATAATATATAAGTAGTTCCGCATAATAATATGGTAGCCTCCTGATATTATCTGCTGATCCTTTTCTTTTCCTTCAAGATTGGGGTATCTGGCAGTGGCTCCCTAAAAAAGAGCACAGGAAGAGTGAGCGCTCCTATATATGGGGGAGTCATATCCCCCCCTAGATTATGGGGGGTACTTAAAGGAATTTTGCAGAAGATAAGCCATCATTAATTGATTGGTGGAGATTAGACCCTTAGGACCACCGCTCTTCAGTATCACCAGGGGACAGTGGCACTTGGTGTAGATCTGTGGCCCTTTCTTCTGATTGTCGGAGCCCCACCAGTCAAGCACCCCCATAGCTTTATGGTTTATTGTAGGATATGTTTTCAGTTTTATCTTCTCTTTACATCATGTCTGATTGATTACTCTGAACTACCCCGCTGCAGGCTGGCACTGGCATCTTTTTCCATTGGAACGCTTGTCCACATGCCAAGTACCCAGACACATCTTATTATGTTTTTTTTATATGTATAACGCGAAGGCCTTACCCATCCAGCCGAAGAAGACAATGGATGACTTGTTATTCAGCAGACTAATCTACATCTGCTATTTCTGAGAACAAACAATTGTCTACCTCCTTCTATATTTAGAAGCTAATCCTACCCATCAAAAAAAAATGGCATGGTGACTGCAGGTCACAGAGAAGGTAGGGGCGGGTGTGTGACTGGGGCATCTAGAAACGATCACTCCGTCACTTGTTTTAGATATATACAGCTTATCTTGCTGCTTGGATCCCCAGCAATCAGCTATGATCCATGGAAGAACCTCACAGCAAGTTTTCAACTCTCCAACTGCTCCCCCGCAGGATAAATTGAGCATTACACACCAATGTATATGTTATTCCTGTAATACTGTAATACATGGACGTTCTTGGTCCTCCAGAGAGGCAGTCTTTGTAGTGTCTCTATACACAAGCTCATAAATGATTGTCATTGATACCTCAGGCCTGAGTACTGGGAACTTACCAATTCCAAAGTCTCATGTAAATGTAGTGATAGTGCGCATGCGCCGTCATAGCTATATTCACTTCTCCGGGAGCAGTAATGCACATGCGCCATCATAGTTATATTCACTTCTATGGGAGCAGTAATGCGCATGCGCTGTCATAGCTATATTCACTTCTATGGGAGCTGTAATGTGCATGCGCCATCATAGCTATATTCACTTCTATGGGAGCAGTAATGCGCATGCGCCGTCATAGCTATATTCACTTCTCCGGGAGCAGTAATGCACATGCGCCATCATAGTTATATTTACTTCTATGGGAGCAGTAATGCGCATGCGCCTCATAGCTATATTCACTTCTCCGGGAGCAGTAATGCACATGCGCCATCATAGTTATATTTACTTCTATGGGAGCAGTAATGCGCATGCGCCGTCATAGCTATATTCACTTCTATGGGAGCTGTAATGTGCATGCGCCATCATAGCTATATTCACTTCTATGGGAGCAGTAATGCGCATGTGCCATCATAGCTATATTCACTTCTATGGGAGCTGTAATGTGCATGCGCCATCATAGTTATATTCACTTCTATGGGAGCAGTAATGCGCAAGTGCCATCATAGCTATATTCACTTCTATGGGAGCTGTAATGTGCATGCGCCATCATAGCTATATTCACTTCTGTGGGAGCAGTAATGCGCATGTGCCATCATAGCTATATTCACTTCTATGGGAGCTGTAATGTGCATGCGCCATCATAGCTATATTCACCTCTGTGGGAGCAGTAATGCGCATGTGCCATCATAGCTATATTCACTTCTATGGGAGCTGTAATGTGCATGCGCCATCATAGTGATATTCACTTCTAAGGGAGCGGTAGTGCGCATGTGCCATCATAGCTATATTCACTTCTATGGGAGCTGTAATGTGCATGTGCCATCATAGCTATATTCACTTCTATGGGAGTGGTAGTGCGCATGTGCCATCATAGCTATATTCACTTCTATGGGAGCAGTAATGCGCATGTGCCATCATAGCTATGTTCACTTCTATGGGAGCAGTAATGCGCATGTGCCATCATAGCTATATTCACTTCTATGGGAGCATTAATGTGCATGCGTCATCATAGCTATATTCACTTCTATAGGAGCATTAATGTGCATGCGCCATCATAACTATAGTCACTTCTATGGGAGCAGTAATGCGCATGTGCCATCATAGCTATATTCACTTCCATGGGAGCTGTAATGTGCATGTGCCATCATAGCTATATTCACTTCTGTGGGAGCAGTAATGCGCATGTGCCAACATAGCTATATTCACTTCTATGGGAGCAGTAATGCGCATGTGCCATCATAGCTATATTCACTTCTATGGGAGCAGTAATGCGCATGCACAATCATAGCTATATTCACTTCTATGGGAGCAGTAATGCGCATGTGCCATCATAGCAATATTCACTTCTATGGGAGCAGTAATGTGCATTCGCCATCATAGCTATATTCACTTCTATAGGAGCATTAATGTGCATGCGCCATCATAGCTATAGTCACTTCTATGGGAGCAGTAATGCGCATGTGCAATCATAGCTATATTCACTTCTATGGGAGCAGTAACGTGCATGCGCCATCATAGCTATATTCACTTCTATGGGAGCAGTAATGTGCATGCGCAATCATAGTTGTATTCATGATATGGGATCAGTAGTGCGCATGCGCCGTCATCACTAGATTCCTTCCTATGGGAGCAATACTGCGCATGCGCGATCATAGCTATATTCACTTCCATGGAATCAGTAGTATGCATGCACGATCATCACTAGATTTCTTTTTATGGGAGAGATACCGCGCATGTACGATCATAGCTATATTCACTTCTATGGGAGCGGTAGTGCGCATGCGTTATCATAGCTATATTCACTTCTATGGGAGCAGTAATGCGCATGCGCCATCATAGCTATATTCACTTCTATGGGAGCAGTAACGTGCATGCGCCATCATAGCTATATTCACTTTTATGGGAGCAGTAATGTGCATGCGCAATCATAGTTGTATTCATGATATGGGATCAGTAGTGCGCATGCGCCGTCATCACTAGATTCCTTCCTATGGGAGCAATACTGCGCATGCGCGATCATAGCTATATTCACTTCCATGGAATCAGTAGTATGCATGCACGATCATCACTAGATTACTTTTTATGGGAGAGATACCGCGCATGCACGATCATAGCTAGATTCACTTCTATGGGAGCGGTAGTGCGCATGCGTGATCATAGCTATATTCACTTCCATGGAATCAGTAGTATGCATGCACGATCATCACTAGATTACTTTTTATGGGAGAGATACCGCGCATGCACGATCATAGCTATATTCACTTCTGTGGGAGCGGTAGTGCGCATTTGTGATCATAGCTATGTTATCTTCTCCGGGAGCAGTAGTGTGCATGCACGATTATAGCTATATTCACTTCTATGGGAGCAGTAATGCACATGTGTGATCATATCTATGTTATCTTCTCCGGAATCAGTAGTGTGCATGCACGATTATAGCTATATTCACTTCTATGGGAGCAGTAATGCACATGTGTGATCATATCTATGTTATCTTCTTCGGGATCAGTAGTGTGCATGCATGATTATAGCTATATTCACTTCTATGGGAGTGATAGTGCACATGCACGATGATAGCTATATTCACCTCTATGCGAGCGGTAGTGCGCATGCACGATGATATTCACCTCTATGCGAGCGGTAGTGCGCATGCACGATGATAGCTATATTCACCTTTATGCGAGCGGTAGTGCGCATGCACGATGATAGCTATATTCACCTCTATGCGAGCGGTAGTGCGCATGCACGATGATAGCTATATTCACCTCTATGCGAGCGGTAGTGCGCATGCACGATGATAGCTATATTCACTTCTATGGGAGCAGTAGTGCGCATGTGCTCTCATAGCTATATTCACTTCTATGGGAGTGGTAATTCGAATGCAGGATTATAGCTATATTTGATGCTCATGTGTCACTAATGCCTCCATAGACAGTTATTGGAGTGTCGGCATCACTCTCTCTACTCATACAAAGAACTTGGGACCCCAACAAATGTGACCAATCACAGTTCAAGAATATATCCTAGCTCTGCTAATCTGCTTTTTCAGGGCTTTTTGGTGAGCCGTCGTAATAGAAATTGTCTTCCATCTTTCTCTAAAGCAAATCTAACAGCAGAATAGCATACTGTCTCCCCTGATGGAGCGCACAGTATAACGCCGCCTCCCCTGGTGGCGGTAATATATTGTAGCGTAAGATTTAGTACGGCTGCATTTACAGCTTCTCTTACTGGGAGAGCTGCAGTAATCGTGTAATTCCCCAGACCCCACTAAAGCTTATGAAGTATTAGAGAACTTCCGTAAACTCTATCCTGACTGTTTTTATTAAACACTGGTTTGGCCAAAAGCCACAAGGTTCTCTAAACCTTCGTTAATCAAAACGCAGCTAATTATATTTGGGCAGGTGGTCTAGGAGGGGAGTGGTCTGGGGGGGCTTAGGAGCCGTATGAAAATCTTAGAAATAGAAGATTAATACAAAAACAACGTAGACTACAATCACTTTAAATAAGAGTTGCCAATTATCATGTTCTTGGAGCAGCTTTTATTATCTTCTGCCTTCCATCCATTATTCCTCCTGGAAATGTATGAATAAATTAAGAAAAAAATGGGAGTGTCGGTGGGTGTGTCTTTGGATTATGTCAGCACTGATTGGACAGCGTCAGAGTCTTTAGGCGCACACCCACATTGATAAGGGGAGGTTACATTTCCAGGAGGAGTAATGGAGGAGCAACATAAAAAAAATTTCGTATAAAAGATGAGGGGGGTTGAAGATCGGATAGATCTTCTTTAAATGTAAAAGTTTACCTGTAATAAATTCATCACTAACTTTAAAAACAAAAAAAAAGTTTTGTAACTTTTTGTTTGAACTTTTTCCAAGATCTCTGATGGCTGTCAGTGAAGGGCAAACTCAAGTTTACATCCAGAGACTGAAAACTAGTAATGACCTAATGCCTTTCACAGCTGAGGGTTTGCTACATAGCAGTGGAAACTTGTAGCTCTTTTTTTTGGGGAGGGGGGTGTTTCCGGGGGGGTGATAGTTTTGCAAGAGATTTGAGGTCTAGGGTGAATATATAGATTATCCCGTGGTGACGCGGCAATGAGAAATCCTCCAGAGGAGGCCATATCCTACTGATGACAGTGACTCACACAGGTAACCGGAGAAAGCCGATGTCTATGTGGGTGGCTTCGGGGCTTGTTCCTTCATTTCACCTCTCAGCAATTACCTGCACTTAATAGGTATGTATAAGTCATCATGTAGGAGGGAAAAAAAGAGCAGCAAGGACAACAACAGCTCCCTTAATCCTGACTGAGCTCATTACCTACAGGGCCGTTTAACCCCTGCACTGCTGGAGGGAGACAGGATATAACCAAGCCTATTCTTGAGTGCACGGAAATAATAGAGGTAGGCGCCTTTTATTGGACAAGATCACAAAGAGTGACTTCACCCCCTCTGGGGACATCACAAAGGGGACGTCACTGACCCTGTATAAACTCTGTTCCCAGATGTCCCATTCCCTGGATTAATGATTGGGCGGTGTTTTTAGACAACATCTCAGCACTATATGGCATTGTTATTTGTACACTGGCATCATCCAACCTAGGCAGCTCCAAACAATAGGAATTTTAGAGCTGAATTTCACACCAACCAACCCACCCAATACCAAACCTAGACAGAAGGATAAATGTAATAGACTTGAATTTGCCATTTAAAGGGGACTTGTCATTTGCCAAAAATATGTAATTCTTTATCGTGGTGTAAATGCCGCTGTTCTCCTGTATCCGGCATTGTTTTTCTTTTGTTCCTGCGCCTCTCCGTTCCTGAGTTATGGCCAGTTCTTCCCTGTATGTAAATCTAGTCTTTTTAGCCAAGTAGGTGTTGCCTCAAATGTTCTCTGAAGACCACACCCACTTGTTAAAAAGACTAGATTCATGTACAGGGAAGAACGGGCCATATCTCAGGAACGGAGAGGCGCAGGAACAAAAGAAAAACATCACCGGATTCAGGAGAACAGCGGTATTTACAGCCCGTAAAAAAAAATATACATATTTATGGCAAGTGATAGGTTCTCTTTAACCCTTTGCACATTGCAACAAGTTAGCCTGCTTTATGAAATAAAAAAAAAACCACAGAAAGCGCAGCTACATTTGTTTCTATTTTACTCTTTCTCGGACTGAGATGAGACGGACTGGCCGGCGCATCTCCTTACCTGAGTGTGACAGCTGTATATACAGTATTTCTATGCAGCTGTCACGCTCGGGTGGGTAGAGCCGCCGGCCAGTCCGTGCATTATTGTCTGATTTTGGCCTGTTTTATACGGCCGTCTGACTGCGCCCTAAATGTGAGATTAAGCGTTCTTAAAAGGTGTCTCAATCCCTTACCCTTACTGATCGCCACAGGTCCCGCTCTCCCTGCAGGGGATGCCGGTCAGATATATGGCCGTACGTGGATGGGTCAAACAGGGGGCCCTTCATTTTGATTAATGCAGGGGTGCATTGGGACCGTCATCTCTAGGAGTTTTACTGTTCATTGCTGGGACTTGTAGTCCCACAATGCCTCTTTTTTTTATGTAGGCTTTTTTATTGAGAAGAAGCCAAAGATATGCTTTACCCTGTGCGGTATAATTATACTCCAACACTATAAATAGGAGATTTTTTTTTCTAGCGAAACTACAACTTAGGAGCAGAAATAGACCATCAGAGCAAAGCGGAGGAATGTTAATTTCATCCTACGGCCACCGCAATAACCTCTAATCTAAGGTAATAACCGGCTGCGAGAACGGAGCCGTGTTCTGATCTGCTCTTTTTTTTTTTTCTATCTATTTTCTTAATAGCCATTGCCCAAACTTGCAGCCTCCGTGATTGGCAGCCGTTCTCAGCGGAGCAGCTTGCCGCAACCTCACGAGCGATGAGTCGAGTGCCAAGTGTCGTTCTAACTTGGTGCTGCTTTCCAAATGGTTTGCTGACTACTCAACAGTCGTCAGATACATTATCTTATAATCCTCTTTAATAGCTCGCTGGAATGTTCTTTCCTATAAGCGGCATCTGGGGATGGATATATGTGGAAAAATACGAACAAGTGCTTTTACGGTAAAGGGCTGTTGGGGATGCGGATCCTATCATTTTTCCATGAAAACTTTCTTCATTGTACATGAAGGATATTAAAGAACTTTCCTTAAAGAAGACCTGTCACTTGTCATAAATATGCAATTTTTTTAACCTGTTGTAAATGCCGCTGTTCTCCTGAATCCAATGATGTTTTTCTTTTGTTTCTACGCCTCTCCGTTCCTGAGATATGGCCTCTTCTTTCCTTGATAAAAATCTCGTCTTGTTTGCCAAGTGGGTGTGGACATCATGAAGAGTTGCTTAGCACGCCTACTTGGCTAACAAGACTAGATTTATATACAGGAAAGAGGAGGCCATATCTCAGGAACGGAGAGGCGCAGGAAGAAAAGAAAAACATCACCGGATTCAGGAGAACAGCGGCGTTTACACCAGGTAAAAAAAATTACACATTTACTGCAAGTGACAGGTGGTCTTTAAGAAGATCAAGAGAATAAGAGTGCTCCATGCATGCAAATTAGCTCTCTCCTAAGAAATCTTAGAAATCTATCTCACTACCCTACCCTGTAAGTCATTTTCCGTCCGTTTAATGAGCCTAATAACAGGAGTAGGGACATTAGTCATGTCAGACACCCGTCTGCAGACAGTTGTTTCAGCGTAAGTGACTTACAGGGTTTACTAACGAGACAGTTTTCCTTCTTCCCTATGGAGAGCTAATTTGCATACATGAAAAATAGGAATGGGGTGTAAAGAAGAAAATATAATGTATAGGTAAGGTTTTACTTATATTCGGGTACATTACCCATTATTGACCACCCACAACTGTTAAACATGAGTTCCAATCGGACTTGGAGTCTTGATAACTAAGGAAGTGCGTCATGTGACCTCTCCCAGCTCTTCTGATTGGCTTAAAGGGGTATTCTAGTTCTAGTTATTTTTTTTATAGAATGAAAATGTATACTTTCTGTATCAATTCCTCCCCATAGTCATGGGTAGACCTTCCTTCAAAGATTCAGTTTGTTTACCTAGGCCTGTATCTAAATAGGCAGACTAAGATGGCGAGGCTTTATAGTAGCACTACCCCGGTGGCCCTTATGGATAATTTAATTTACACATTAGACTAATGTCAGCCTAACCAACAAACGTTTGGAGGGATCGGCCAACAGTCCAATATATATGGGGGTGCCTGACTCTTTCCGACTCGGGGACATAAGCCATTGCCAGAGTAGTTTGGCAGCGACTCTTTCTAAAGAAGACAGGAGCACTCGGCAGAGTGATCGCATCTATGTATGGAGGAGTCTGAAGACTCAAGACTGCTACCTATCAACCTATTGTGTATGGGGCCCCATACAGTGATAACTACTGTAACGAGCCCTGCACGTTTGTGTCCATCATATAACTAAGATAGACTTTTATTCCATAAAAATTAACAGTGAAAGGTCCTGTTGAGTGACAGCAAGCAGTAAAAAGCAGATTTATTTTTTTTTTCTCAGACCCCTTTAAGAGAGGAGGAGCCTAAGTGGAGTAAACTTTTCCTCATTCCTGATTGACAATTGACTGGCCCCAATATAAAAGGACCCGTCCCTTTAATGAAAACCTGTTACCTGATCTTCGAGAATGTTAATGTACTTATCATTGACGTCAGCTACAGATAATACTCAATTTTGGCATGATACGCGATACTGTGTTCTATAAATCTTCCCTGGTCACCAGGATGTGCCTGCGATCAGACCAAGAGGCTGTTGTATCATGTAACAAGCCTCATCAGTGTGTGATCCGACTGCTAGTACAAATTAGATTAACCGGGCTTTGGTTAGCGGTCTCCAACCCATGATCAGCGCTGGAGAGGGTCTAGATCAGTGATGGTCAATCTAGCGATTAGCTGGAACTTGGCACTGAGTGTTTACTTTTTCTGCAGCACCACCGCAGGAGAAATGAGGAATTACAGCCTATGGAATGGATGGACTTACTGAGTCCTCCACAGTAAAAGATGTCCTTTCTAGCTATATCCATCTGAGCACGCTCCGTACACAGCAGATGACAGCTGTTAACCCCTTAAATGCCACTGTCAATCACTCACAACAGTATTTAAGCCATGTGATTCTGCCTGGGCGTCCTTTTACCTGATAAGGACTATATACTGCAATGTTAAAGTAAAGCATTGCATACTAAAGTATTGCAGTATATAGCAAAAGCAACCATAGGTTCAAGTCCCCATTGGGACTCAAAAGAAAAGGTGAAAAGTTTAAAAAAAAAAAATCATCCCATTCTCATGTGTGTATATAATATATATATATATATATATATATATATATATATATATATACATGCTCAATATCGTCGTGCTCATAAAAATCCTATCTATCAAAATATACATTTATGTGTAACCAGTACTAAAGTAAACCAAGTAAGGCTATGTGCGCACAATCAGGAATTGCTTGCAGAAATTTCTGCAGCGTTTCTGCACCTCTTGGCAGCAAAAAATCTGTGGAAAATCCACAGCGTTTTTTGATGCGTTTTTTATGCGGATTTGCCATGCGTTTTTTCCAATGCATTGTATAGGAAAAACGCAGGCAAAAACGCACACAGAATGGACATGTTGCTTCTTTTTCTGCACATGAAATTCAGTCAGGGAAATTTCTGATCATGTGCACAGAACTTCCAAAATGTCATAGGAAACCATGGGATAAGGTTTGCAATGCGTTTTTGGCCCATTTCTGTGCGGAAAAAAACGCACATAGCCTAAAGCAAAAGAAAAACAAATGAGAAAGCCAACATTGCCTTTATTTTTGGTCTCTGCATCTCCCACAAAAAATGTAATAAAACATGATCAAAACGTCATATGTACTCCAAATTAGTACCATGAAAAGCTACAGCTCAGTGCACAAAAAAAAAAAAACAATTCATACATCTCCGGTGACCGAAAAATAAAAAAGTTTCAGGTCTCAGAAAATAGTGAGACTGATTTTTTTTCTTTTTTTTTTTTGAAAGTTTAGTATACATTAAATCGGTGAAAAAAAACTGCAACCCCCCCCAAAAAAATAAAGCCCTCAAAAGTCTATGGCGATCATTTATTTATTTTTTTATAAAGTTCTGACTCTCTTGGAAAAACCAAGTAAACCTTTAAAGTTAGCGGGTTATTTTTATTTGGTTTTACAAGGCCACAATACTCTTGGCCTCATCTGTACGCACAGCATTATAATGCGCGGCAGCCGCTATAACATGGGCTTGGCCTTGTTTTCCAGTGTAAAAATGCCTGTGGTTTCAGGGACTTTTAGGCACAGCGGCAGTTTTCCTGTTGTTCTACGCTGGATTTCTGAGTCACAACCTTAACATATAATCCAGCGGTCTGAAGCTCGGCAGCCCCCATAGATCTGGTGTGTTTCTCTTTAAGCTCCCCCGTGCCACAAGCTGCTCTCCATAACCTTGTGCACCTATCTGCACGATCTAGCCACAAACAGCTCCCCCCTGACCGCAACGCTTCCCTACTGAAAGTTAATACTGCTTGATTCATTTTGTGCAGCTTGCACATCGCCAAAGAAAACAGTCCAAAGAATAACTCGCTTGTATGCAGCTTGGAACCATCTCAGAGGCCTCGGTTTCATAATACCATACAGTAGCTTTACTATATCTCCTCCGCAGCTGTGGAGAAAACTTGGAGAGTAGAGTGCTGCGAGGCAGGGATACAAGACATGAGCACTTGAAACCTACGAGCCAGCGCAGATCTAATATTTTTTTTAGAACCCTTAGAGCCTCGCTTGCATGCGTTTTAATGCATGGAGGAAGGTGAAGAGTTAAAATTATTTTTTAAAATTACTTTCCAGTTTTATGTCCTAATTATTACATTAGTAAAAGTTCTATGAAATTATAGGATACATTGCTCCGCGATTCATCAAAAACCGTTTTAGCCCGAATGCGGCAAAAATTTGGGCGCAAAAGTTTTTCAACTTTTGGAACTTTTAAGCCTGTCTCAGCCAGCTACAGCAACTTTTTGAAAAGTGCATCGTTTATACTACTTTATCATATCATTTGCCGGATATAGGGTGGCATAGCTTAGAGTCCATGTGGCTGCTATAGGGCGCTTAAAGTGAGGGCTCCCCACCCTGTTTAGACCTATCTTTTTGCAGTTGGATGGCAGAACCTGTGTCTAAATAGGCCTTAAATAGGTTTAGGGGGATGATGTTATTGATCCACTTCGATCAACTTGTGTAGCACATCAGGGGGCAGCAGACCCAGGGGAAGGAAGCAGAGGCCTGGATACCCAGGAGAACTGTGTACCACTAATGATTACCAGATGTGGAGCACAGCAGAGGGCAGCAGAACCAGGGCAAGGACGCGGAGCCCTGGATACTGGGATAGCTGCGTAACACTTAATGCTTACTGGATGTGAAGCACAGCAGAAGGCAGCCGACCCAGAGGAAGGAAGCGGAGCCTTAGATACGCAGGATAGCTGCGTAATACTAATGATTACCAGATGTGGAGCACAGCATAGGGCAGCAGACCCAGAGGAAGGAAGCAGAGCCCTAGATACTCGGGATAGCTGTGTAATGCTAACGATTCCCGGATGTGGAGCACAGCAGAGGGTATCAGACCCAGATGAAGGAAGCAGAGCCCTAGATACTCGGGATCGCTACGTAACAATAGCGATTACCGGATGTGGAGCACAGCAGAGGGAAGCAGACCCAGATGAAGGAAGTGGAGCCCTAGATACTCGGGATAGCTGCGTAACAATAGCGATTACCGGATGTGGAGTACAGCAGAGGGACGCAAACCCAGATGAAGGAAGTGGAGCCCTAGATACTCGGGATAGCTGCGTAACAATAACAATTACCGGATGTGGAGCACAGCAGAGGGCATCAGACTCAGGGGAAGGAAGCGGACCCCTGGATACTCGTGATAGCTGTGTAACACGAACAATTACCATGGAACCCATAGCAAGTGCAGCAAGTAGTATTCCTCTGGTGGGATTCACCATGGTGATTTTTGATAATGCCAGCCATTCAGAAATGGTCATTGATAGTGATGATCTCTATGTGTCAAATGTATCAATTCTTGCTTAAAAATGGTAACAATTTTTTTACAGGAACTGGACTTTACTTTGCTACTTTGTGAGCAGTTTTTCCCACCCCATCCAATCTCTCCACCTATGACCATCTCCGTTGATTGATTATCCTGATTAATTATTGTGACGGCTGTCTGATTTGCAGCCAAAATTTTGATGTATCAACCCTACTTGAGTGTTGAAAGAGCTTATTTTTACGTCATTGTTTTCTGATTGTTCTGGGCGTTGCCTTAATGTGGGCATTTTTTGTATTGTTTTAATGTTCTGCACCTATGCCTTTGTGTGTGTGTCTTATAAACAGTATCCAGAAGGTAGCTTTTCAGTATCCATCATGTGGGAAAATATACAGCTCCCGGAAATAAAACAAAAAGGATAAATAAAAAAGAACTTGGCAAGGTGAGAGTAAATTAGGGCGAACCTGGTAAAGCTGCCAAAGACTTGTGTGAAAAGGGGCATTGTAGGTCAAGAGTAAACAAGACACCTCTTATTGAACTTGATACTTGTGTTTATGACTATATATAAAAAAAAGTGCAGCCACTGATTCAAGGTGGGTTGACTGTACAGCAGGAAATTGCCCACTGAATGAGTAAAGCTGACGCCTGGTCCTTGAGTAGGTATGGTGTTAATGGAAGTTGCATTTAGGTTTCAAGCACTTAATTTTGGAGTACATGGAAGAAAGGGGGTCGCGAGAGCAAAGGTCAAATTGGGCTTCAGTTTTGCCAGGACAAAAGGACTTGGGTTTTTTTTTCCCCCTTTCATGATCTTACAATTACTCTGAGGACCCTGGTAAGCTTCCTATCCCACATTATCAAATTAAATGGAATTAAATCAAGACTGGTCCCTGTCTCTACTAGGGTCCCATGGTAGCTGTTTGGTTTGTCTCTGTGTTATTTATGGCCTTGATTTCACTCAGTTAACAACGAACTTAATGTTATTACAAACTGGTGTAATCTAATAATAATTCCACAGGGTACCGCAATGGGCGCCACAACCACCTCTCTAAATTGGTTTTCAACAGTCTGTCATAAATAATAAACAGTACCTTAATTCTGTGGAGGTACTATTTAAATGTACACTCTGTCACCTCATAGTGTTCACTTGCAGCCTGAAGTTTAGTAGTTGGTAGTGAAAATTTTAATTAAAGAGGACTTGTTACTAGGTCAAAAAAAAGGTTTTTGTTTTCTTATTTGGTCCCCCTGTTCTCCTGAGTATTCATATATAGATATATAGGGCTTATTATTTAGTGCTAATTATTATAGTCTTTACAAAGGAGTTATGTCTCACAGTATTCTCTAGGGGTGTGTCTATAGTCTGCTCTGCATTATTACCCTGGTAAAGACCATAAAAATTAGAACTAAATAAAAGGTCACATATTTCTGGAACTGTATAGACAATTAAAAAAAAAAAAAAGAAGAATACTTAAGGGAGCAGTGAGAATAATTTAAGAGAAAAAAATTGGCCACTTTTGACCGGATAACAGGCCCTATTTAAGAAATTTGATAGCACTGGATTGCCAAGCAGTTTTCTGCTCATTCAGAATTAGGGAATAAATGATGGTTACTACAGACTCTTGGCTGGTCTAGCAATGAGTGCGGTAATCATCAGCTGCTCGGCTTTGTATTTATAACAAAAAATAATAATCTTTTATCCATGCAAATAAACCTGCTGATGAGAGGTGGCAAAATGATATCTCCTCTGAATGCTTCAATTACAGTCCTGACAAGAATTAATATTTACAGTTAATATTAATGCAGGAGATGGCAAGGGTCTGCCAACATGCTACGCCTGCTTCACTATTAGACTCCACCACCCCAGCCAGATGGATATAGGCCAGGCAGTGCTGAGTGGTTACAAGTTTATACAGTCATATGTTAGTCGTATCCTGTGTTTTTGTTTAATACATTCCATTGAACATAGATACCGCTTCTCATCAATGTCGTCCTCTGTTCTCCATGAAAAACAATGAGCACTACGGTAAATAAAAGGACAAGGAATATGCCAAGAAATAAATATTGTAATATCAAACATATTTCTGATGTGTTATACTGAAAAGATAATGTATAGAGTTGCCTTTTGTTACCGTAAAGGTGTTCTTTGGCATTACAATCGGGGATTTGGAAAGGATATCCAGACTGACTATCCCAGTATGCACTGTACTTGAGACTCAGGACATCCAGCAATATTAGTTGTAGAGCACTTTATGTATAGAGTTATTATTTGGTCACTGTACACTGCTATTATTTGAGCAGTGTGTGGCGGTATTTATTTGTGCTACTTAGGCTGTGGGCATTACATTAACGGCATAATATGCTGCAGCAGATGCCATAAATATTGCAACATCTGTGTAGGATTTTTGGAGTGTATTCATGTAATGGTTCTATAAGCAATTGTGTAAACTATTGAGGCAAATGCATGACGGTATTATTTAGGCACCATGCTGTAAAATGTTAATATTATAGGCACTATATAGGATAGTTCTTTGTACTGCACAGGGCACTATATAAAGTAAGGCCAGTCCTACCTATAGCAATACAATGCAAATATTCTTGGTCCTGCACTTTTCCCTTTGAAAATTATTCTGGAAACGCCACAATTTATTATACCTTCTTATTATGTTACTTGTCAAGTGAGTGGAAGTTGCCAAAAACCAAGTCTGTGTGATGCAGAGAGGCAGTCTGTTGTATAGCAGGTAGCATTTCCTGTGACAACTCCAGTGCATGTAGCTACATTTTGATGATTGTCACTAAGACAAAAAAAAACAAAAAGTCACTGTGTTACTTGGCAATGCAGAATGCATTGCAACAGATAGTGTCCGCTAATGAGGTCACTCTTGTAGGCAGGGTTGGCGCCACTATTTTATTTATATATTGTATTTGCTTATATAGCGCCATTAATTCCACATCACTGAGCAGACATCATCATCACTGTCCCCATTGGGGGCTCACAATCTACATTCCCTATCAGAATGTCTTTGGGGTGTGGGAGGAAACTGGAGAACCCGGAGGAAACCCACGTAAACACGGGGCGAACATGCGAACTCTTCGCAGATGTTGTCCTTGGTGGGATTTGGACCCAGGACCCCTGCACTGCTCAGTATTGGCTTGAAAAAGAGTAGTTTTACCCAGGTTATCATAGACTTCCCACATTAATTAGACCCTTTTTAAAAACCTTTTTTTTGCACTAATCTCGATTTTGAAATGTTTTGTAGCATACTCGTTAAAAAAAATTGGGAGATGCGGAAACTTACGACTTGGCAAGACAAATAGACAAGACCATGACCATGGCAAGACCATGAAGCTCTATGTTTTGATGGAGCATCACGGTGCCACATACAGAACAACTCTCGAGAAGCAACATTTCTTTCTGGGAGGTTATAGGAAGCTTCGGTGGTGCCTTAGAGATTTGTTCATTCTTTTGGGAGTCCTTAGGGTCTACCTTTTTTTGGGGGGAAGGGTCTACCCTTTTTTTGGAGAGCCTTCCTGACATGTTGGAGCAGTTGACAAGTATTAGTGATTGGATGATTGGTTGTGGGAGTCACCTGAATAGCCCTAAAGTCAATAACGAGGGACACAGGAAAGTCAATAAGGAGGGGCACAGGAAAGTCAATAAGGAGGGGCACAAGGAAGTCAATAAGGAGGGACACAGGGAAGTCAATGAGGAGGGGCACAGGAAAGTCAATAAGGAGGGGCACAGAAAAGTCAATAAGGAGGGGCACAGAAAAGTCAATATGGAGGGGCACAGGAAAGTCAATAAGGAGGGGCACAAGGAAGTCAATAAGGAGGGACACAGGGAAGTCAATGAGGAGGGGCACAGGAAAGTCAATAAGGAGGGGCACAGGAAAGTTAATAAGGAGAGGGGCACAGGGAAGTCAATAAGGAGAGGGGCACAGGGAAGTCAATAAGGAGAGGGGCACAGGGAAGTCAATAAGGAGGGGCACAGGAAAGTCAATGAGGAGGGGCACAGGAAAGTCAATGAGGAGGGGCACAGGAAAGTCAATAAGGAAGGGCAGAGGAAAGCGGTGCCCCTCTATGTACTTTGTACTGTGCCCAGACCTGGTGCTTACAATACCTGCTCTCAGATGACTGGGACCAGGCAAGGTTTTTTTTGCATGTTTATTTTACATGGCTCTGGATGCAGAAGTAGCTGTTAATTATTGCTAAAACCATTCACCTCTGTTCTCAGGTCACCGGCAGTATGCAGCTCTAATTATCCATCCCCAACACAACACGTTATTCTTCAGCAGCCCAGAGATCTGATATATTCAGAACGCAGGAAGCCCGCAGCCTGTACATACACAACGTACAATTTTTCATGTTCCTGTTATTTTACTGTTTGAGTAGCAACCTGACCCAAGAAGGCTGGAAAAAAAAAGCGATTTTTTTTTTTCTGCAGGACAGAAGTAGACATATTCTAGAATGAACCCTAATGTCAGTTTCCTCCAAGAAAATTGTGTTTTGGATTAAAACTACTTCCTTCCTCCAGTTTTAGATGACATTTCACGTTCCTTATAGGAACAGCACGCAGTAAAGTGGTTTATACACCCGGGGAACAGTGAGCCCTTGTGGACTCACCGATTAAAAAAAAAAAAAAGCTTATTATTGAGACGGTAGCTATGTGCCAAATGTATGCAGCTTCGGCAGGGACAGGGGGTGAAGGAATTTAAAGTGGATTTCCACCCCGTAAATAAAAGTGGCCATATAATAGTAAGTCAGAAATCAGAGGAGCAGCCAAAGTTTGTTCATGATACTTTGTTTTATGATATTGGTATTTTTCTGTTTTTTTTCGTGGCGGCCATTTTTTTTTTTTTTTTTAAAGTGACAACAAGAAGTGAAGTTACCATTGAATTATCTTGGGATCAATGAGAACTTTGTCAACTTGTGCAATCAATGACAAAGTGACAAATTTACCATTTTGTGGTCTTTAAAAAAAAAAAATTGCCACCACAATGAAAAAAAGAAATGTCAGTATACATATAAAGCATAATAGAGTTGAGCAAGAAGATTCCTGCTGCCCTGGTCCTATATCCAGTCCGGTCTATGATGGCATCAAGACCTGGAGAGTCTTCACTTCTCCCACCATAATCTTTGGCACTTGCCCTTACTTGGCCCTATGATGTCATGTGTGGTCTAGTGACATCATCATAATGTGCATTGTACCTTGATACCATAGAGCTTAATAAGAGCAAGCGGCGCTCAGGATGCCTGTGGCACAAGTCCGACTGCCCCGCAGAACCAAACTGGATGCCACATCAGGGCTGCGTAAATCTTTTTGCTAAACTCTATATATTAAGGAATTTCATTATGACAACCCTTTTCCATATGAGGGAGGTTTCTTGCTTGGGACATCCTCCCCCCCCCCCCCCCCAAATTGGAAGAGATGCTGAAATGCTTTCTGGAGGACTCAGCATGAATGTGAATAGTCATCCATTCAGTTGAATAGATTCCATGTAATACCCCATTTGTCCAGCAGTGGCCGCACTTTTCTCCTCCCAGTTGATCGCTAGATGGGACCATCCTTTTAAAGGGAAAGTTAAAAAATATATATATATGTAGTTTTATCACCTTCTATCAATCCCTATCAGAGTGCCCAGAATATATTGCAAATGGTACAACGACTGAGTCTGATCCAGTGATTAAGGCTGGTGCAATGATCCACCCTCTAGTCCCAGGTATATAATGCACACTGGGTTTCATGTTTTTCATCGCTGACCAATGTATGGAAGGACTGACACTGGAAATCGTATTATTAGACGACTAACACATGTAAATGGCTCGCGTGACTCAATATGTTTGCATTCACGTCCACTGTCATGAACTGGAGAGCTAAACAGAGGCCTGGGATTTGCATGCTTGACAAGTTAAGAAGCTCAAGCAGCGTATTCCTGCCAAAAAAACAAACAAAAAAAAAAATCATAGTTCACTTTTTTTTTTTCCTGTACCCAGATAAAATCATTGCAGTAAAGCTGGCTCCATTTCTCAGGGCGGTGTGAAATGTGATATAGTGCCGTGCTCGCCAAAGGAACCGGCGGGAGGAAGAAGAGAACAGGCTGCTCACATCTCCAGTCCCAATAAAAGTTTACACATACTTTCATTTTAGAAATTGTAGCAACTGGAAATTTGCTTTGAAATGTAAATTTTTTTCTTTTTATTTGGAGGACAGCTGGAAAAAATTATCCCACTCCGTGTTAGGGAGAGAGAATGAAAAATCTCAAGTGTGGAGGAAAAAACATAGAAGGAATAGAAATATTAAAGGGATATTCTGAGTAAACGGAATAATTCTGAATATTTGTACCCCCGCCCTAACTCATCTTCTGCACCAGCACCTCATTTTTTTTTTCCATCTACTTCCCATTAACAGGGCATCGACAAAAATTAGATGAGCAGACTAAATCAGGTGGCCTGTCGTTTTCTGAACGCCTGAGCGAACTGGAACAGTTACGACGAACGGCGATGAGAGTCAGCCCGCACCATCCGACCCCCACACCCAACCCACGATCATCTCTGAACCACTCCACAGCATTCAATCCTCAGGCACAGACTCAGATACAAGGTGAGTGCATGACTGCAGTGCATGTCCATATATATATATATATATATATATATATATATATATATATATATATCACTTAAAGGGTTTTTCCACTCTTCCGTAAATGGGTATAGTTGGATAGGGTTTGCAAAAACAATCAATTTTGCAATTTACTGCTTCTTAAAATTTTCAGTCGTTTTTGAGATATCAACACTTTTCTTATGTTTACAACCCATTGCCTTGGAGACCGACCACCGCTGCTAGACAGCAGAACAAGTACTGTGCTTACAAGCTGTTTTCCACTGATCTTCTAAGCATCGTTTCCAAGCCGGCCAGGATCTCTGGAGCCTACGGCTAACCAGCTTCAGCACAGTGTTTAGAAGCTACACAGCAGAGGTGGTCGGACTCATAGAATCATAGAATGGTAGAGTTGGAAGGGACCTCCTGGGTCATCTGGTCCAACCCCCTGCTCAAAGCAGGATTCACTAAATCATCTCAGACAGATGTCTGTCCAGCCTCTGTTTGAAGACGTCCATTGAAGGGGAACTCACCACCTCTCGTGGCAGCCTGTTCCACTCATTAATCACCCTAACTGTCAAAAAGTTTTTTCTAATATCTAATCTGTGTCTCCTCCCATTTAGTTTCATCCCATTGCTTCTAGTCTTTCCTTGTGCAAATGAGAATAAAGATGATCCTTCTACAATGTGACAGCCCTTGACATATTTGTAGACAGCTATTAAGTCTCCTCTCAGTCTTCTTTTTTGCAAGCTAAACATTCCCAAATCCTGCAACCGTTCCTCATAGGACATGGTTTGCAGACCAGTCACCATTCTGGTCGCTCTTCTCTGAACTTGCTCCAGTTTGTCTATGTCTTTTTTAAAATGTGGTGCCCAAAACTGTACACAGTATTCCAGATGAGGTCTGACCAAAGAGGAGTAAAGACCGATAATGACTTCACGTGATCTAGACTGTATGCTTCTGTTAATACATCCCAGAATTGTATTTGCCTTTTTTGCTGCTGCATCACACTGTTGACTCATGTTCAGTCTATGATCTATTAGTATACCTAAGTCTTTTTCACATGTACTGTTGCTTAGCTCTATTCCTCCCATTCTGTATATGCTTTTTTCATTTTTATTGCCCAGATGTAGTACTTTGCATTTTTCCCTGTTAAAAACCATTCTGTTGGTTGCTGCCCACTGCTCCAGTTTATTTAGGTCTTTTTGAATCCTCTCTCTCTCTTCTCTAGTATTAGCTATCCCTCCTAGCTTTGTGTCATCAGCAAATTTAATCAGTTTACCCTCAATTCCTTCATCTAAATCATTGATAAAGATGTTGAACAATACAGGTCCCAGGACGGAGCCCTGTGGTACCCCACTTGAGACATTCATCCAGCTGGATGTGAAGCCATTTACAACCACCCTTTGAGTCCGATCACTAAGCCAGTTATGAATCCACCTAACAGTTGCCTGGTCCATTGCATACTTGGTCATTTTTTCAATAAGGATGATGTGAGATACTTTGTCAAATGCTTTGCTGAAGTCAAGATATACTATATCTACAGCATTTCCCTGATCCACCCAGTCAGTGATTCTGTCATAGAAGGAAATTAAGTTAGTCTGACATGACTTGTTAGTTACAAACCCATGCTGACTCTGGTTAATCACTTCATTCTTATCCATGTACTTACATACATGTTGTTTAATAATTTGTTCAAAGATCTTTCCTGGTATAGAAGTCAGACTCACCGGCCTATAGTTCCCTGGGTCCACCTTCTTCCCCTTTTTGAAGATAGGAACAACATTTGCTCTTCTCCAGTCTTCTGGGACTTCTCCTGTTCTCCAAGAATTTTCAAAGATTATGGAGAGTGGTTCTAAAATTTCTTCTACAATCTCCTTCAGTACTCTGGGGTGTAATTCATCTGGACCTGGAGACTTGAACTCATTTATGTTAGCTAAATATTCCCTCACAATCTTTCTGTTTACTGATAACTTGGATTCCTCTATTCCTTTAAAAGGACAGTGAAGATCAGTTGATGTTACATTTTCTTTCTGAGAGAAAACAGATGCAAAATAGGAATTAAAAAGTTCGGCTTTCTCAACATCCTCTCTTACCATTTCTCCATTTTCATCCTGTAAAAATCCTATAGCATCTTTGACTTTTCTTTTACTTTTGACATACCCCCAAAATCCTTTTTTATTGCTTTTGACATCTCTTGCAAGCCTTAATTCATTGTCAGCTTTAGCTAACCTGATACGTGCCCTGCAGGATCTGCAGACTGCATTATAATCTTCTTTAGATATGCCTCCCTCTTTCCATTTAATAAACATTTCTTTCTTTCTTTTTAGCATGTGTTTAAGTTCTGTGTTCATCCATCCTGGTTTCCTTAAATGCTTCCCATTCTTCCTACTTTTCGGGATTGTTAACGATTGTGCTTTGAGAATCTCATTTTTAAAAATTTCCCATCCTTCCTGGACATTTTTGTCCTTAAGGACATCCAGCCATTGGATCCCTCCTATTCTCTTTCTGAGTCTCTTAAAATCTGCCTTTCTAAAATCTAACCTTGAAGTTTGAGTCTTCACATGTCTTCCTCCTCTAGTTAACCAACATTCTATAATAGCATGATCGCTGCCTCCTAGGGTCCCAGCCACCTTTACCTCCTCAACCATTTCCTCCCTGTTTATAAGGATTAGATCCAAAGTAGCAGATCCCCTTGTTTTCTCCCCTACCTTTTGGAAGATAAAGTTGTCAGCAAGAGAGGATAAGAATTTGCTTGACCTGTTAGTTTTACTTAAGAGAGATTCCCAACAAATGTCTGGATAGTTGAAATCTCCCATGACCACTACGTCATATTTTTTGGAGAACTTGGTCATTTGATACATAAAGAGTTCATCCATATCTTCAGCTTGCCCAGGTGGCCTGTAGTAAATGCCTACAATGGTGTTCTTTCCGTTGTTCTCTCCTTGTATTCTTACCCAAACAGTTTCCACAGAACTCCCAGTCTCTGAAGCTTCAATCTCTGTGCAGATATACGCTTTTCTAACATACAATGCAACACCTCCTCCTCGTTTATCAAGTCTGTTTCTTGCAAATAAGTTGTATCCTTTTAGCCTTTTATTCCAATCATGTGTATCGTCCCACCAAGTTTCAGTGATTCCAATGACATCATATTCCTTTTCCTGCATTAGTAGTTCCAATTCTCCTTGTTTGTTGCCCATGCTTTGTGCATTTGTATAAAAACATTTTAGTTTGTGATTGGTTTCTCTTCCTCCCATATTTTTATTATTTAGATTTTTTTGTCTTTGTTCTTCTTTTCCACTTCCAGTAGCAGAGATCTCAATAGTATTTGTCAGCTGTATGGCTTTTTCTGGCCTTTTGCTTCCCTTCCCACATTGTTCTAGTTTAAAGCTCTTCTGATGAGTGTAGCAAGGCGACTTCCAAATACATGTTTTCCAGTCTTCGTAAGGTGCACCCCATCTCTAGCAAGCAGTCCATCGTATAGGTAATTCATTCCGTGATCCAGAAATCCAAATCCTTGTTGACGGCACCATCGACGTAGCCAGTTGTTCACCTGTAGAATCTTATTCCACCTCATTGTTCCATGGCCATCCACTGGGAGGATGGATGAGAAGACCACCTGCGCTCCCAATTCTTTCACTTTCTTGCCTAAGTCTTCAAAGTCACTGCAGATGGTTTCCAGGTCCTTTCTTGCGGTGTCATTTGTCCCCACATGTATTAGCAGGAATGGGTAGTGATCTGTAGGTCTGAAGAGTCTTGATATCCTGTCAGACACATCTTTAATTTTTGCTCCTGGAAGACAGCATATTTCTCTTGAGGTTATGTCTGGTCTGCAGATAGCGGCCTCTGTTCCTCTTAACAGGGAATCCCCCATGACCACCACTCTCCGTTTTTTCTTCACAACATTCTTCTTTCTCCATCCAGGAGGATTCTGAGGGCTTACAAGGTTATTCATTGCTGGCAAAGTCTTATCTTGCTGTATTTCTTCATGGTTCTCCTGTGTGAGAGCCTGGTACTGGTTCCTGAGCAGTATGGGTGCTGACTGCCTCTCGATCCTCCTGCTTCTGTGGGTCACATGCTTCCATTCCTCTGTTTCTTCAGGTGCAGTTCGAATTTCTTCTCTTTCTGAATCATGAAGAGATAATTCTGCTCCGTCTAAGAACTCTTCACCTTCCTTAATGATTTTCAAGGTAGTTAACCTCTCTTCTAGATTTCGCAACTTTTCCTCCAACAGGGACACAAGCTTGCATTTCTGGCATGTGAAGTTTGGCTTTTCCACTGGCAAGTCTGTGAACATGTAGCAGGATATGCAGCTCACCAAATGGCTCCTGGACTCTTCCATGTTCTTATTGTTAATGTTCTGAAAACAGTGAAAAAAGCTTAAAAAAAAAGCTTCAAAATGCCGGCGCGCGGTTTACCGATGTCCTCTTTTCAGCTCCAACAGCCAAAATCCAGTGTTCTTTGAGCTCGCGGAGACTCTTCACTTACCCCAAAATGCAGTGGGAATATGCAAATTATCTCCTCAGGACTCCTAGGTAACGAGCTGTAAACAAAAGAAGATTGTTAATATCTCGAACAGCTAAAAATTTTAATAAGCAATAAATTGTAAAAGTACAAGAATTATCCGACAATATCCATCTATAGGATGGGAATAACTTTTTATTTGTAAATCAGGGTCATTTATAGTCTTTGTCCCAAAGCTTGCAGAATCAAATCTGCATATAAAAACACCCTCCTGGTTGCTTGGGGTGGTCCTGTGCAAAACTAGGATGCCATAGATATGTGTAGACATTCTAGAATCCTAAGGACTCTATGGATTAAAAAAAAACTGCACACGACGTCTCTTTCAGGAGGATTCCACCTGGAATCCGCCTGAAAAAGCTCCGCGAAACCACCGTAAAAAAAAAAAAAAAACATAATCCACAACAATGTAAAAGCGACACTGTTCATGTTCAGTCTGTTTGGACACTGTGAAGCTCTAAAGAGAAGTAACATGTTAAAAAAAAAAGACGCCTCAAAAATACTACAGCAAAACTGTCAGAGATTCCCCTTGAGGGGAAAGACTACCTGCTTTTCCTGGAGCGGTTTCGCCTAGGAAAGCCTCAGAATTAAGATGCCATGTGCACACACCCTTAAAGATAAAGAGCTCTTCCAGGAAAGAAATGTAGTCCACAATAATTAATATACGGAAGTCCCAACATTAAGAGGATTCTAAATTTTTATATTCCGGTATTCTTTTATTTCTGAGCATTAATTTGATTTAGTGAATTCTGCATTTTTCAGAAACTTTAAGCTCCACAATTACAACCCTTTTTTTTTTGTTTTTTTGTTCTCTTTATATTTTAAATACTTGAGATGAAGCTTTTTTTTTTTTTAATTTAATAGGTTCTTTTTTGTTTTTTAAAGAATTTAATAAAATCATCACGGGATTCCGAATGAGTGTCTGTCTGTACACGTGGGGAGGTAGACAGGTTGCTTTTCGGGTGGTTTGCTCTAGCACGCAGCTATAATAATCTGGAGGAGTTCTTTGTTTAGTTAGAGCTGAAGTACTCGAGTACTTTACATCTCTTCAGAGTCTAGAGAGCTGCGGACCAACACATCCTGAAGAAGCTCTGGCCTAGGTTGGGCTGATTTAAGTAAAAATACAAAGAAAGAGTCAGATAATCCGATCTACCAGTGATCTGATTGCACAACCCCGCAACTTTTTTTTTGTTTGGCGTTAGTTTTTGTAAAGGAGAATTGGTGATCTTCATTAAGGAGTAACCATCATTTTTTAATTTTTATTTCATGACTCAATAGTACACATGAAAATAAGAAACTTTGTAATATATCTTATCAGAGAAATCTTCTTCTTTCTCTTCCTGGACTGATATTTCACTCAATTCATGGCTAAAATAAGTATTCAGTGATTAAAGAGTTTCACATTACAGTTGGTGCTCATAAGGTTCTATGGTGGGAGGGAGGAGATGCTGCAAGTTCTCCTGAAAAGTTTATAAGCACCAACCGTCATCTCCTATCTCAGTAATGGGAAAGTCTGTCTTCAGTGAATACAGATTTTACCTTTAAATTGAGAATTTTGAGAATGAAAGATCAGGAGGATAAAGGAGCCGATTTCTCTTATAAGATACATTACAAAGTTTCTTATTTATATGTGTACCATGTATGTATGGGGAAAAAAATTAAAACCACGGTCATTAAATTCTATGGCTCTATGGTAGGAGTAGCGCGCACACTTGACCAATTCTCCCATAGAAGTGAATGTATCGGCGATCTCACATGTGCACTACTGATCCATTCATACAGAGAATCCTCAGCAATCATACATATATCACTAATCTCATTGATATTTAAAGGGATTCTCTTATAATCCTATGTGCAGGAGCACACCACTCCTCTGCCTTGTTGTGGAGTGGTGTGCTCCTGAAGATTGGAAGTTCAGGCCTTCGACATGGCGGAGCCATTTTCCCGAATTGCTTGTGCTTCGATGGTAGCTTTGCCATCTAATCAGTAGGGGAGCTGAGAGTTGGACCCCCAGCGATCTTCGATAAAAGCAATTGTTATCTGATGTTATCCATTTCAGTAATATATTAGAAATATAAAAAGCAGAGAGAATATAAAACAATGAACGTCTTTCTAAGAATTACAGCCTATTAGGGGCTATTAGGATGTTGAGTCGTGCGATAAGCTCCGCCACTTCTGGGAATGTCATAGGTTTTTATTGCGCAGATACATTTCACAATGAAATTTACAACTTTTAGATATTTATTTGAACAACAGAGAAGTCTTTGTTATGTAAGATTGTAGGCTTGATCCATTCTGAAAACACTGATCCCGTGCTGCGCGCCGCCGTAGAGCAAACACTTAAAATGCCAGCAACGGTCTTTAAAATCCGATACTTGCTGGATTGAAGTCGCTGGACACTGGGCTAAAAGGACAACAGGTGACTAGTCCCACACGCAGGCACACATGTCTGACATAGGCCCCTGCGTCCCATAGAAATCCGAGGATATTAGGTTTATTAGCTGATGAGACCATTTGTTTTCATGTTTCTGTGGGAAGGGGGGGCTTCTTTTCTATTTATTCTTCTTTTTACTAAAATTTTTCGCTCATTCTTTGAAAAATTATGGAATCTGTATGGGATCCATATTTAGTCTATGCGTTTCAGATGTTAAGCGCACCCTTGATCATGATTAAGGGTGCGCTTAGCACCTGAAACGGGTAGATGTTGAGATGTTGAAGTTTTACCAATTGGTATCGCACCATGAATAAACAAAAATTGCTTTCCTTGAAGCTGGATCACCTTCTTTTCTTCCTGATTGTGGCGTGCAAGCCATCCTTGCTCCGGACCGCATCGCGTATGCATTACCGTGAGCTGGAATATCCGTCTCTTTCCCATCGATTTTCAGTCCATAATGGGGTCAGGAAAACTGATTGTCCTTAGTCGGAAACTTTCTGTTTGAAGTCAATACCTTTCCCTCACTCAACGGTACAACACGGTCTTCAGTCTTCTTGAATTTACGACATATCTAAAAAACACATCCCATAGCAATGATGATAAAACACCAAGAATGAGAGCAAGAACAAAAAAATTACAGGTAGGTAAAATTACAGGATGGGGACCAAAATCCATATAGAAGATGTTAACAGAAGATTTAAAAAACCTTGTTATATTGTTCGGCGCATGCACAATGAAGGACAACGTTCTGCTCTATCAACCAACATTTACCGGATGCCACTGGAGAGGACATCCCCAACCAGTGGGACGTTTAAACAATAAGGAGAAAAAGGCCAGCTTGACTTCAGTCTAGGGATTAAAGTTATTTCTCCCCGATATGCCAAATCTGAAGATAAGAAATTGTGTCCTAAATATCAGGTTGTTGGCGGTTTAGGGGACCAAAGCTGGTTCCTAATAAGTAGTCTTCCCAAGGGTGGCCAAAATTGTGCAATAAGGTTTACGGTGCATTCTTAATGTGACACCAACCCAAGTGAACCCAACTTCACAGTGTATGCACCAGATTTTGGCTTGGTATGTAATAGTTATGCCAAATCTGCTAAAAATTTTACGAACATATGTAGATAACGGAGCGGTTGAGACTAAAATCCTGCTTACAGGTTCATATCCGAAGGTTTTATAAAGGTCCAAAGTTGGCTTACAGGTTTTAGTCCTCCCTTGCTAAGCCTGACCAAAATTTTAGGTATGCATCGTGAACTTTCCAGAGAATGCGCAATGCACTATTGAACCCAGCTTCAATACACACACAAAAGTTTTTGACCTGGCTGGTAATGATGTTCTCGGTCCTAAGGGGGGTCAACATGGTTGGAATTGGGGTGCAGACAACTTGACTCCTCTCGTAATGGTCTCCACCTTTCTTGACTGCAAAGAGATGAGTAGCACACGGCCCACGCAGTGTTCATTTTTTTTATGACAACGAGGCATCTACTGGACCTGTTTGGGGGGGAATAAAACAAGAAAAATAAATATAATACAATATGTTAAGTTACATATAATATAATCACAACCAAGGATAATTAAAATCTACATAATAAGGCAGAACAGTCACGTCAGCTCTCGAAAATAAATAACTTAATTGGCGTGACGTAAAGCAAGCTCCATGAAAGCCAAGGAACATACAGGGCTCTTGTGAGGGCTATTTTTTTCCCCTTCGCCTCAGACGGCAGAGATCACAGCTGTTTTTCAGGGATCTTGTGTTAAAAGAGGTTTAGCGAGAATGCATTGCAGCAAGTGGTATGCACTAAAATAATATCAATGTGCGTGCGAGGACACTTTCACTACCGCTTTGAAGGATTTCGTAGAAGCAGCTGTAAAGCAGAAGCGTGTATTTGTACCTGTGTGGCAGGAAATATTGCACAAAAGACCACAAAATAGGAATTATTACATACAGGCTAGAAGAAGAAGAAGTGTGGAAGCTAAAAGAAAAATAGATTTCCTATGTGGCTTTATGCCATTGACATACACGAAGCCACGTTTTTGGGCATCATTCAGATTTCCTCCTAAAGAGCATATCCTCCTATGCTCAAAAAACAATTGTAAAGCAAATATCAGAGTCACTAGTTACCCCTAAGTGACACATTAAAGTCGGATGACTCCCCCGATATCATCTATGTAATGGATATTTTTCTGACTCTTCTCCGGCAGATGATGTTGATCTCTATCAAGTAAGCTGCCGCCAGCTGATTCTGGCAGCAGCTCTTTCATAGAAAACACAGGAGTGCTCAGCCAATCCATAGAATCCTGTGTATGGGGGTATCAGAAGAGATAGCCATTGGCCAACGTCCCTGGAATAGCCGAGTGAAGACCAATTTGCTTGCTACTGTGAATCCAAATTTGCCATGTAGGGGGTATACATTTCATAATTAAAAGGGTGCTCTTAGACTTTTATTAAGGATGGGTGGTCTCCTGCAAAAAACATATACACAGTCATAGCAGCTTGTGCCTGATACAAGTGAATGGGACTGAGCTGCAATACTAGACCTGGCCACAACTCTGTGTATGGTGCTGTGTCCAGAGGTGCAGTTGTACCTTGTCCTTAATGAGAAGATTAAAAGCACAAAAGACCTGTGATAGTAGGGGTTCCTGTTGGAGAATTTGCCTTGGTACCCATGAGCTTGGAGTTGGGCCACTGGCTGTACCAGTGCACAGGCTTGGACTGGCCCACAAGAGAACAGGACAATCCTCTGGTAGGCCGCCCCTGTGAAGGAATGCTAATGAGTAGTGCTATTACACTTGATTCACAATTTTCAGAAAAAGGTATAATCGAATTATTCATTAAATACTCTAGCCAAATTAATATTATATAGAAGCAAAAATAAATGTGTGTTCTAGGGTCAGATTATTTTTGCATGAAGTTGAACAGTGGACCTGAAGAATCAATGTTACTGGGGGGCCATTTGGACATCATAGATGCTAGATATCCAAAGACTAACAAAAACCAACCCTTGTGCTAGCCCAGGTTTTCTTGATAAAAATTGCTATTTCAGAGCCATTATGTCACAATTCTGTTGTCAGATTACCCAGGCTCCTACCCTGTCCCTAACGCTAGGGGCGCCCAGCTATCCCTGCTCCCCAGGTTACTTCTGATAGTGAAGACGCCAGGGCCACGTACCTTGCTGAATTCCTGAATCAGCCCTATATCTGTCACCCTTCCCCATGCAAGGAATTGGGGAGGATTAGTGTATGTATATGCACTCACAGAGAACAGAGAGGAACACCGGGGAGAAAAGGAAGGGAAACTAAATATGAGAGGATGAGGAATTGCACACAGCCAAAACACCGAACAACAATTGCAGATAAACACTCCAAACGCCTCTACCAACAACTGACACCTCCACTCCTCACCAGGCGGTGCAAGATTTAACAGGGGCAATCCATATTGCCAGAGGTGAGTATATATAGGAGAGAGGAGTGGACAATACTGAACAGCTGAGACCATCCAAGCTGGGAAGCTTCAGAGACTCCAACCTGAACAGATTAAGCCATGCACTGCTAACAGAAATCTGCACCATTTAATATGAAGAAGTGCTTCTAATCAGTGCAGGAGTACGGGAAATCAGACGCTGCGGTCTTCTGACCCCTCTCTGTGTCGTGGTAAGCCCGTGACACATGACTTGCATGAACTGCAGTGGTGACCATTTGCGGTAATTTTTAAGCCACAGGACCACAGTCGGCTGTGAATGTGCTTCCTTATGGGGAAATGAGATTACTTGGGTGCCGTTGCACCCGCTAGCTTATTATGGCATCTGATAGGGATCTGTCTTGGCTTCAGATTTTCTTTTGGAGATACAAGACAACAGGAGGAGCTATAAAACATAACCTGGTGATTTTTTTTTTTTACAATATTCTGCTCACATACGTAGTCTGCACACAACAGCGAAAGTACACCTGTTAATATGAAACATCTAACCAAACAAGCAGCGAGACAAAAGAAGGCGAATGAAGAAGCACCACATCAAATAGTCGCGAGGTTGAAAGATTACCCTCTCTGTAGACTCAGGCAACAAAGCCGTTTATACGGGAGGCTCACTCTTTAGGCATGCAAAACCATGCAAAGTGATATTCTTGTTTTGTGAAGCGCGCTTTTGTAGTCTCCCAGGTGCACTGAGGTCTTTCTATTTTGCCTGACAGGCAAGATGCCTGCGACTAATCTTCTAAAAACGTCCTTATTCTGAAATCCCAGCAAGCCCAGAGAGGCCGCATTTCATCCCTCAAAAGTTTAAAATAGAATTTTTTATTTATTTTTTTATTTCGAATGGACATATAAGTTTAACATTTTGTATCTACCGAAATGTATACGATGCCCGAAACGCGTTTTACAACTAGTGATTGTTAAATTTGAAATTCAAATTTTTTTTTTTTAACATTGAAAAAAGTTACCATGCGGATTATGCTCTCAGTTACTTGAAAAATGGCATATAAAAATATAATCTATCAAGTTAATGAAATTCTACAGCATAGGGTACAATCATAGGGTAAAAGAGACAAATGCTCTTGTTGTCCTGCTAGAATTGGAGATCATGTGAGGACATAATTTTCTTAATTCCAACTGCAAAAGTAATCTTGTAAGCTGCATAATCAAGGCCATATAAAGATCTGAGGAAGCCCCTGAGCGAAACGTTGTGTGGGGCCCATTTTTTTGCAATTTTTACGTGGGTTATAAATTTGAGCTGTAGGTAAAAAAAAAGAATATTATGCTATAGTATATAAAGATTACCAACAAGAAAACAATCAGGGTAATGGTAAAAAAAAAAATAAAATAAATGCACCGTATTGGGCCCAAAAATGGCACCATACTGTGCCCACATAGCTCCCCAATTTTTTTTTTCACAAACTGCCCACATAATAGTTATACACTCTAACAGCTTCATATTTTACCCACATATCAACCCCATGCTATGCCAAGTTCAGCTTGATTCTGTATCCAAATAAAAACACCATGCTGAGCCCAAAATAACGCTATACTGTGCCCAAATATAACACTATACTGTGCTCAAAAATAACACTATACTGTGCTCAAAAATAACACTATACTGTGCTCAAAAATAACACTATACTGTGCCCAAAAATAGCGTTATACTGTGTCCAAAAATATCACTATACTGTGCCCAAAAATAACGCTATACTGTGCCCAAAAATAACACTATAATGTTCCCTAAAATAACTCTAATCTGTGCTCAAAAATAGCACTATACTGTGCCCAAAAATAACGCTATACTGTGCCCAAAAATAACACTATACTGTGCCCAAAAATAACGCTATACTGTGCCTAAAAATAACACTATACTGTGCCCAAAAATAAATCTATACTTTGCCCAAAAATAGCGTTATACTGTGTCCAAAAATATCACTATACTGTGCCCAAAAATAAACCTATACTGTGCCCAAAAATAATGCTATACTGTGCCCAAAAATAACACTATACTATACCCAAATAATAACACTAATGCTCCCAAATAACAAGACCTTTCTATAATCAGGATGCCACCTATGTGAACTCACAGTCAGCCTCTACTGTGAACCATTTTTGAAGCCCCTGGATGGCAGAGCCCCCCGGACATTTGCTCTTTTTAACCCACACCCACTATCTGAGAGTGAACATGCCTTTATTTTACCCATTTTCATTAGTTTCTACTGTTGCATTGTAACTCACAATGAATATGAAACATGCCTCTTCATACATCTAACAGAGTAGACAGAACATTAGCAAATAGGAGTTATAGCAACCAATAAAGACAAATAGGGAATTGTGTGAAGTTTGGCCAGTATTAAAGGGGATTTCCATATTTGGCAAAGCAAAAATATTTAAGGGGAAACCCCATGTAGCTTTTCGACTGCGGTTAAGACGCTCATAGTGCTTATTATATTTAACTGTATTATAAAAATGTCTTTGTACTTTCTATTACTAGCTTATTTTACTAGTTTGGATGATTGTTACTATATGTAGTTGATGTGCCTTATTTATTTAGTGCAGCACTGCAAAACCAACACTTGCTTTATGGCAGGAGAATAGTAGAAAATATAATAGTGACAGAATTGCCAAGAGCAATGCTCTCTAAGAAATTCATTAAAATTTAGATTTGTTTTGATAGATTCCAAGGTTTTTGATTATTTGGTGTTTATGTTGGATTTTAACCTGTCTGATGCTTAGTTTTTGCTGAAGATAGGCATTTCTGAGTTGAAACTGAAGCTGCTTGTCTCACTTTAATGAGAAAACATTCTTTTTTGGACAAGTAGTGATAGAAGATGGATGATTACCATCAAGGGTCGGATAAACAATAATGTATATGGGGACCATACCACCCACTATAACCCTTTATCACTGGGGGTCCCAATACTGATTAAGAGAATGGGGGACCTAACGTCCCCTTTGTGACTAGAGCAATAGTGAGCACTGAGCATGTGCGACCACCCCTGCCATAGATCAGTGGTCACACATGCTCAATTTCATTCAATTCACACTCTTTCAGACCACCATTCTACTGATTTGTGGGGGTCTTAACAGCGAATCCCCAAGTTATCACTCATTTATTACCTATCCTATGTTATTTAAATCTTTAAAGCGAACCTCCACCCTGGTACCGAAAAGTAAGTAAACATTCTTCATGTATAGCCACCCTACCTTGTGCCCCCCATTTTCCTACTGCTCCCTATATATACTCATTTTTCAGTGGCAGAGTGGAGGGTCGCTATAAAGGCAACCTGTCATGTTGTAAATGAAGCCCGATCTGTGCACAACATGGTATATAGAAGGAAAAGCTGAGCAGAATTATAGTGAGGTTGTTGGAAAAGATTCAGTATTACTTATATTTTATTCACTGCAATCCCTGGCGCTTGCATGCATAGGAGTCCAGTAGGCGGTCCTACTCAGTGATTGACAGCTATCGCCACATGCGTAGTCATAGAGTAGAGACTGTCAATCAATGAATAGCACCGCCCACCGGACTCATCATAGAATAGGACTGCCCACCGGACTCATCATAGAATAGGACAGCTCACTGGACTCATCATAGAATAGGACTGCCCACCGGACTCATCATCATAGAATAGGACCGCCCACTGGACTCATCATAGAATTAGGACTGCCGACTGGACTCATCATAGAATAGGACTGCCCACCGGACTCATCATAGAATAGGACAGCTCACTGGACTCATCATAGAATAGGTTCCCACTGGACTCATCATCATAGAATAGGACCGCCCACTGGACTCATCATAGAATAGGACAGCTCACTGGACTCATCATAGAATAGGTTCCCACTGGACTCATCATCATAGAATAGGACCGCCCACTGGACTCATCATAGAATAGGACCGCCCACTGGACTTATCATAAAATTAGGACTGCCCACCAGACTCCTCATAGAATAGGACTGCCCACTGGACTCCTCATAGAATAGGACCGCCCACTGGACTCATCATAGAATAGGACCGCCCACTGGACTTATCATAAAATTAGGACTGCCCACCAGACTCATCATAGAATAGGACTGCCCACTAGACTCATTATAGAATTAGGACAGCTCACTGGACTCATCATAGAATAGGACTGCCCACTGGACTCATCATAGAATTAGGACAGCTCACTGGACTCATCATAGAATAGGACTGCCCACTGGACTCATCATAGAATTAGGATGGCTCACAATCATAGAATAGGACTGCCCACTGGACTCATCATAGAATAGGACTGCCCACTGGACTCATCATAGAATAGGACTGCCCACTGGACTCATCATAGAATTAGGATGGCTCACAATCATAGAATAGGACTGCCCACTGGACTCATCATAGAATAGGACTGCCCACTGGACTCATCATAGAATAGGACTGCCCACTGGACTCATCATAGAATTAGGATGGCTCACAATCATAGAATAGGACTGCCCACTGGATTCATAATGGAATAAGACAGCTCACTGGACTCATCCTAGAATAGGACCGCCCACCGGACTCATAAATACAAATACCATGGATTTTAGTGAATAAAATACAAGTTATACTGAAACTTTTCCCGCAACAATGTATATCACTCTGATCAGCTCCTCCGGCTCTATAACATCCTGTCTGCAGATCAGATACTGTTTTCAACAAGACAGATTCCCTTTCCAAGGATTGGAAAAACCAGTCTGCTTTTTTTTTTCTGGAAACAGCACCTCTCTCATTGGTTTTGTCGAGTATTACAGTTCATCTCCTTTTTTATAAATGGGACCCAATGGCAAGAAATAGGTGTGTGTGTGTGTGTGTGTGTATATATGTGGATATATATATATATATATATATATATATATATATATATACATACAGATAGGTATATATATATACACATAGATATATATATACACACATATATAGACAAGCTCTGCCTGTGGGTATATAGATATATATGTGTACGTACATTGTTAAGCTCTGTATAAACCTCATGGGAAAGACTCGTCGGAACAATTACGTTTCACTGTTAAGATCGTTGGAAATCAATCCCCGTCCTGTCTGGATAAATTAAAACTGAGGAAACTTTATAAAAACATAATATGAGAAGCAATTATTTCTGCTTATTTCATAGTGCCAGCGCTCCAGTCCAATGTAAACGTATAGCCAGATTTGGGGCAACTAGAGAGAACAACATCAATCTCTCACACAAAAGTGTATTCACGCGCAGAATGCTCCAGGGTGAGCAAAACAATGGCGTGTTTATCAGACTGCTGGCAAGCACGCCTTCAGGTAACATGTCTGTACAGCCACACAGCCTCTTTGAACACAATAGAGAGTGGCTCCATCCCAAACCTTCACAATCTGACTCTTTTATGTGGTCGCACAGCCATAGTGGTGACGAAAATGACACTACATTTCTACTACTGTCACCAGTGTTTTTACTAGTGACCTATTTCTATGGTAACCAATGAAAAATGTCACTTTCGAGGCCTAGTTACATAGACGTTGCTAAAATCTAGTGGTGTTGCCCATAGCAACCTGTCAGGGCCCATATTTCTTTAAGACCGGTTGCCTTGAAAAACTTATTTTTTGCATTAGTTTTGATGTATGTATTAAGGAGGTCTGGGGTCTGTTTTCATTTAGGGGTCTCTATTTGTTTAGGCTATCTGGACTAGGGTTTATATTTTCTTAGGGGGTCTGGTCTGGGAGCTGTATGTAGGGTGCCTGGTTTGTGGTCTGTATTTAGGGACCTTGGTCTGTATTTCTTTTGGGGTCTGGTCTGGGGTCTCTATTTAAGGGGTATGGTTGGGGTCTATTTGTTTAGGCGGTCTGGTTTGGGGCACGTGTTTTCTTATGGGACTGATCTGGGGTCTGTATTTATTTAGAGGGTCTAGTCTGGGGTCTGTATTTATTTAGAGGGTCTGGTCTGGGGTCTATATTTATGGGGTCTGGTCTGGGGTCTGTATTTATGGGGTCTGGTCTGGGGTTTGTATTTATTTTATTTATTTAGGTGGTCTGGCACGAGGTCTGTATTTCTTTAGGAGGTTTGGTCTGAGGATTGTATTTATTTATGAGGTTTGGTCTAGAGTCTATTTATTTAGGGGGTCTGGTCCAGGGGTCTGTATCTATATTTACTCAAAGAGATCTTTTTAAGGGAACTGATCGATGATCGGTTTATTTTAGAGGTCTATGGTCTGTATTTATTTTGGGGTCTGGTCTGGGATCTGTATTAAAAGTGTCTGTGGGGAATTTTGGGAGCATCATTTCAGGTGTGCATTCCTTTTAGGGTATGATGAATGGGATCATAGGCATTACTTCAGGATTAGGAGTCAAATGCCTAAGGTTGGCGGAGTACTCGATATAATTTGGTTCATCCCTTACAATACTTGGCTTCAAACTTCACTTTTCGGAATCTCTCTGAAAAGTTAGTCCTTAGTTTTTACTTGCTTTTGGAAAAAGTTGGGTGACATCCAGTTACCCTCTGTTAGGTACGTAAAAATAAGTACAGTAAATTTGCTATTTTGGAGTCTTGGCAAACTGAATGGTGACTCACATGGGACCTGTAAGGGCCGCCATATTGGATGTCACCAAACTTTTCCAGCTATAACAGGAGGAGGATATCTCAACACGACCTAAAGTTCCAGATTACTTTTTTAACATTAGATGGAAATGCCCTATAAGCAAAAAAGTGATAACAGCCTGCCCATCTATCACGTACGGGGTGTTTATTCTAATCTGCGCTAGACCATATGGCACCTTAAAAAAGCAGAAATGCACTTTATGACTTAACACCACTTAGCAAGTATGGCACACAGCCGCTCCAAGGCTTAACAAGTGCAAACCACATACGAGTAAGCTTAGCCAAGTTTAGCCAAGTCATTTTCTCTTGGCCGGCGACGCTGAAGACTTTGTGCAGATGTAATGGATTACAAATATAGGACTGATTTATTCGCTACTTTTCGTTTCTCGCACGGCGAGCGGCGTTCTAATGTCACTTATTTCACTATCATTAGGTTGAACTTAAACCCCTGAGACATTTTCAGTTAATAGTCATTGAATGTAATTTACCGGACAGTTCTGTTCTTCTACCGGGACCTGAAAATATTTTTACATAAAACATACATTGCTGGTAATACGGCGCTGAAGAAACACCGCCGTGTGATAAGGGATCGCGGAAATCCCATCAATAGCTCATTGTAGAAAACGCCAGGTGTGATAGCGGAAACTATTAGATGATTCTTATCAAGTGAGCATGTATGTAGCCCTCCATGTTTCTGAATCACCTTCACAGACAATATATAATCTGGCATCTTTGTACTATCCCTTCATTGCCCTTTTTGCATTTTTTATTTGTTTTTCCGTTTAGATTTTTATTCTGTAATTAAATAAAATTTGGGTCATCGCCACAACTTTTTAGGCCACATCCTCTACATATTCCCTTGCCCTTGATCATCGAGTATTATGCACAGGGCTGGCTCCAGGTTTACGTGAGGCCTTGGCCAAGTGAGTCAACTTATTTTTCTATTCTTCATTCTCGTCTTCCAAGAGTTATAACTTTTTTTTTCAGTTGATAAAGTCGTATCAGAGCCCAAACAACTTTCTGATCTCTTTTTCTTACTTTTTTTGGGGGAAATAAAGTGACCAAAAAAATTGTTTCTGCCATTTTAAGGTTTCTTTTTTTGCTTTGTCATTTAGCATATGGATAAATATTAGGCTATTTTATTTATTCGGACATTTACGCACATGGCAGTGAAAAATATTACAGATATTTCAATATATTGTAAAATTATTATGAAGCCCAGCGACAGGTAACATGGCAGACACTGGGGGCCTTCACTAGGCCCATACCGTGACAACACTATTGGCTCCTAATTTCCAACCTTTTAAATGCAGCTGTCATATCTGACAGAGGCGCCTAAGGGGTTAAAGGGAAGCTATCATCAAAAGATGACCTTTTGTTAAAATCAGGTTTTTGTTTTTAATTCATTTTTTTTGCAAGTTATTTTCACAATCCATATTAAAAATAAAAAAATAGAAAACTTGCAATTTTAATGTCCACTGGGACTTTAAAGACTCTAATGTTTGACCCTGTTCTTATGAAGTATTCAGATATATTGGGCTAGTGAAGGGCAGGATATTCAGTATTAGCCCTTATGGCACGGACAGCGTTAATGTGACGATTGTCTGCACCCGCCGTATGCTCCTGCCCAGCGTTTCTTCCCATAGAACGGCCTCTTCTAATCTCTTCCTGGCAGAACACTCCATGTATTGATGCAGGTTTGTGTTACACGGCAAAGCAAATAAATCTGAAACGTCTCTGATCCTCAAAGGCAAACATATAATGAAACAAAAATATACTTTTCTTTTTTTTTTTCATTAAGAGAATTGCCAAAAAATCACGCCCAAGTGCGCTGTCCCCGGGCCCAGGTGTGTGGTTGTTATGGCGGTACAAATTTTTAGCGGATGACAAATTTTACTGAAAACACTTTTCTTTGACTGGTTTCTCGGGCTCATGTAACGTTAGACACTCAGAGGACAGAACATCATGGATTTCTTGTCGCCGGTTCCTGCAGTTTGTGTTTCAGATATTATCATGTAATAAAGTTTACTTATTAATCACAACTATTTTTAGCTGCTGTGTTCGACCGATGTATAGAAAGGGCATGTTTTCGAGAAATCCGTACATTATATGGTTCCCTACCGAAAGAGAATTTCCTCTAAAATAAAAACATTTTCAGTAAATATAAATCCTCAATTCGTCAAGTGGTTAAAAATTATCTTCATCTGTTTTGATTAAGTCTGTCTTTTTAGGAAAGATAGTTGGGAGCCAATATGGCCGCCCTATCGGTTCTCCATTATGGTTGAAGTATACCTACATAAATTCAAACTATAACTGGCCTGATTAGTCCGGAACAGTCCTGGAATATTTGTGGTGTCTTGGGCCAAAACCGGTGGGGTCTATACAAATCACATCCTCAAATTGGTATTTCCACTTGGTACTGCGGCGAGACTAAATAGTTCCTAAATTACCAGCACCAATGTTGTATATCACAGTGTCTGCCACCACTTTTATCCAATAGAGGTAGACCTAGTTTTACTGCGGGAAAACAATATGTGGGCGATACGACAGTCCAGTGTGTCATTTTTTTGATACAGAAATAAAATTTTGTCAGATTTTTGTGTAATAGACTTGGTGTCATTATATAATTTTGTGACACAGAATGGAATTATGTTCAATTTTTTTTTTTGACAGATTATGATTTGGTGGCACAGTAAAAGTATGGGCTATTTGACAATCTATCGTACGTATTTGTGATTTTTTTTTTGTGGGACAGATTGCTGTTTGGCAGCACGGTTATATTTTCTGCAATTTAACAGTCCATCATATCTTTTTTTTATGATACTGAATGGAATTTTGCAAACTTTTCTGTTGAAGAATTTGGTGGGCGCAAGTAAAAAAATGTTGCCATTCGACAATTTTTCATACAGTCTACATGAAAAGCCGCAGCACAAGACGCTTTATGAGACTTTCAGCACAAATTCCGGCAAGAAATTCTCCAGTTGAGATGACTAACGCTTTGTTAATCCTCAGCCACGTTGTCGGGTTCTGCGGAGTAGAAGAATGTGACCATGTCCGGGATACCAGAGGGTTTTACAGATATTACACTCAGCTGCCGGGAAGGGAATCTGTATTTGTCAACAAATTAACCATCGAATGGGTGACATACTTTTATCTCCCCCGGTTCTTGAACCATTAGGAGCCGAGGCTTTCTACACATTATGTGTGACTGCGGTAGGAACCGTAACAGGATCTGATTTATTGTGCTTGTAGGATTTCCCCTGTCATGGGGCTATCAGGACGTAAAGGGAAACAAACCCCTATATACTATTGTTGTAAAATAAAAAATAGTAACCCATAACTTATAAGACTTGCTATTTTTGGTCCTACCATTAAATGGCAGGACATATACTAAGCATAGTTACTCGAGGCGTCTCTGATGCCACCTTTACCATTGTTAAACGCCAAGAAAGGCAGTGGCGGTCTCTGTTGACAACTATCTCCCAAGAAACCACCCCCCACACATAAGATCATTGGGATCAAGTGTTCCCTATGAGAGAGCCATTGCTGGATTCATCTAGCAGTGGTTTATCTCACGATGAACAAAAAATTTGGTCTTTAGAAATCAAACACAATCAGGCCAGATACATCTCTCTTCAACATCATCTGTCAAAAGAAGGTGGCCACCACACATAGAAGACTAGCGGCTGATCCAGTCGATATCGGCAGGTTCAGCCTACTTTAGTCTAACATGTATGGATGCCTTATGTTCCACACAAACCATTAACAAGGATCTAAATACTATAGAGGTAGATGCCGTGGCCACTGCGGTACCCTCAGAGAGATGGGGCTCAACTCTGGTTGGTCTTAACCCATTTGCTGTTTGGTGCTGAGAACACGTGGAGGACTACCTATTCCAGACGGCACTGTTATGAAGCTAGACGGTGGAGAATTGGTCTAAGGGTCGTGGAAAAGGTGTGGAGGGAAAAACAAATACCAGCCTTACTTGAACCATTGTGATTTTGGCTACGAAGCCCTTCTTTTCTGTATATACCATTAACCATCAAAGACCATGAAAGTCAATGGAATGGCACTGTAATGGTAGTATTAAATTCTGTAGGGCAAAAATTTTGTAATTTGACTATTTGTATCTGCAGTAGGCATTGGGGGAAGTTTTCCATTGATATCAGTAAGATGTTCTTTTTGCTTCAGCACTTGCCTTAGTTTTTTTTCCGTTTTATACAGAACATTTGTTTTACGAACGTTCTTCTCAATCTGTTTCCTGATCAGTAAACAACACGAGTTTCATCAAAGCACTGATGACTTTTTTGACTAAATCAGCTCTAGAATGAGTCCTGCTCACAAACTGCCTGCTCGCCTTTTTCATAGTTTTACGCTTCGATTCCTTGTCCAGTATTATATATAAAAGTCCAAAGGCATCTGATATATATCTGCCATAGTGACCCTATAATAGCACAGTGCCCCATAGCAGTGCCAGACACGGTGCACCCATAAACCTGACAAATACCAGAACAAGACTCGTCACACCACCTTCCATCTAAAATAGATGTTGATCACCGATCGAAGGAAAGAATCACCACAACAGCGTACCGTATCCATTCACAATGCTTCAGTAGCCATAATGTCCCATAACAATAGCTACAATATCCCCATAACATTGGCTAGCCCACTGTCAAGTCTCATTGGATGCCCTTGCAACGGGGGGTCATTCAGGTCTTGGTGGCACCAGGGCAGTGCTGTGAATTTGGGCCTCTCCTACTGATTTTGGACCACTTGGCGGTTTATGAGTTCATTATGCCCACCTCATCTGTTAAAGAATCCTAAAGCAGGCCATACACATGAGATAACGGTTAGCCAGACAGCTATTCCTTCCGAATCCCCTACATACTTGAGCGCTCAGCTTGGCTGAGTGTTCATCTGTATTCAACGGTGAAAGAGGAGAAAATGGCTGCTGGACTCTTCTACCATCATCGCTGAAAACAAAAGGATCGAAATGTTAAAATACCAAGGTTCGATCCTTTTCTCCCCAACGTCATCTGTTGTGGCGAGTCGGGAGGGTCCCATTCACAACAGATGGTTTTCCAATCCCACCAGTGGATTCGGTCAATTTTCTCCGAATGTATTTGGAGCCTTTAGGGATAAGAGGCAAAAAAGGGAGAGTTGAGTCAGTAGACAAGCGATAGGCCTAGTAACGAGAGCCAATGACATGGGGACACATTGGTGCTCCTAACAATAGCCTTTGCAGTTCCCGAACTAACCCAATAGTGCCGTGGTTCCTTCTTATGCCTTAATTATTCTTCAGCTATTGGGACTGAGAGGGAAACAGTTCACTTCCAGACTTCTCTGTCAGCTGGTCTTCCCTGAGAAAAAAGGATGAGGCATGTTCAAATCCAACATGCCCAATCCTTCTTTTCTCTAGTGCTCAGTCTTAATGAAATCGGCAGTTTTAGCCAACATTAATCTAAAGCATATGGCCAAATATTTGTGATGCCGATAACATGATGCAGCCCATAGTAAACCATACACGTTCCTATAAAAAGCTTGACTGTGTTCAGCCTTGGAGGCGCTCGAGCTCTCTGAAATTTGTATCCTCGGTTTCTGTTTTAGCAATTTGTCTCATGTTTGGGATGATTTAAAGCAAATAGTAGGAGATTCTGCCAGGGTATCAAGTTGATCCCACTCATGAGCTGAAACCATCAAGCAGCCCACTGGCAGCTGTGACTCAGACCAAGGCAGCCAGAAGCACAAGGCCCGACAGGTGTGTGTGACGGGAAGATGGCGACAGACCCACAGCTGCGGCTGCGGCCCCAGCTCTATTATTGGCACCAACAGCCAGCAGTGATCCCCGAGCTGGAGAGGAAGAAGCCGCCGCGCCAGTTGATTTTTCGCTCAGAAATTTCAGATTAGAGCTCATACAGTGTTTACTGGAAAGTGGCAGATGAGAGGTTATAATAAGCCGACGCGCTGACTTATAACGGACTCATCTTTATATATTCTATAAAGTACATGTCCATGTCACGTCGTTAACGAAACCACTGTCCATCAGAATATTGAATGACAACCAGTATGGCTACTGGACATCGATTTAATCATTATCAAGATGTCACACCTCAGGATGGAAAACCCCAAATTCTTTACAGGAACCGAACCAGCAGGGGACACCTGAAGATTTTAGCTCTGAAGATGTAGAATTATGAATTCAGCTCCGGACTATAAAGGGTTAAGCTGACTTTCCAACTTTCACTGGCCGAGTATGGACCCTGATGCCGGCTGTGGGTCTTCTGACCCAAACTCAACAGCCTAATTTATATACAAGAGGTGTTGAGTTTGGGCCAGTGGCTGGTGCAGAGATCTCTGTCCATAATCAGACCTTCAAAGTCAGATGTGTCAAACTGGTCTAAGGGTGCCTATACACCTTAGATTACTGATTCGATCTGCCAGTAGTTGTCTGGTCAACTGCTGTATACATTATATAGGAGACACTGAGACTGTTGTATCTATCACATAAGAGAAACTATGGCTGCTGTCTATACATCACATACGAGACACAGACTGCTTTATACATCATAAAGGAGACAGACTACTGTCTACATCACATAGGAGACATAGACTCCTGTATAAATCACATAGGAGACACAAATTGCTGTATACATCACATAGGAGACAGATTGTTGTATAAATCACATAGGAGACACAGACTGCTGTATAAATCACATAGGAGACACAGACTGCTGTATACATAACATAGGAGACACAGACTGCTGTATAAATCACATAGGAGACACAAATTGCTGTATACATCACATAGCAGACAGACTGTTGTATAAATCACATAGGAGACACAGACTGCTGTATACATCACATAGGAGACACTGATGTTGCTTTATATACATCGCGTAAGAGACACTGAGAGTGCTGTATATACATCCTATAGGAGACACAGAGATACTGACTGTTGAATACGTCACATAAGAGACATTGATGCTGTATATACATCTCATATAAGACAATGAGACTGCTTTATACCATTGTTCAATAGCCCTATACATGGGGGCTAGTGATGAGCAGGTGTGCTCATTTAACCCTTTAATTGAGCACGCTTGGTGCTCGCCAAGTATATTCGGCGTGCTTGGCATCTATGTTTGAGACACCGCGGCTGCATGTGTCACGGCTGTTAGACAGCTGCGGCACATGCAGGGATAAAACCAAAAAGATAAAACCAAATCAAAACTGAAGTTTTGCCGCTACATACGTGCAGAAAACACATAAAGCTGTGAGATTTTTTTTTTTTTTACGTATATTTTAAAGCAGATCCACTTTAAAATCCATTTTGAAAGAATTTATACCCTTACGTGATAAAAAAAAGCACAGAAAAGAGCAGATTAGATGCGTTGAATGGGAGTTTCTGATGAGCAAAATTTGAAGTTTTTTTTAGTGCGGATTTTGGAACAGAATTCGAGCCAAGAAACTTCATGTGAACAGACCCCAATACTAGAATAATTGCTAGATATTCGTGAATTCTATATATTTACAGTCTTGAGTCAATATAGATGTATATGATATGTGAAACTTTAGGTAAACAGGTATAAGAAAATTTGTCTGAACAAGATAAGACAAACTCGAGGTATGTCTGACTTGGCTGCTCCACCCAGACTGAGAGAGGTTTACCAATCACCCAAACAGGAGAGGTCTGATGAGCGCAGACAGTCTGCAGGCTTCTGCCCAAGTCACTGACGGTTGGCTGGTACATCCTCGTCTGATTTATGTTGTGTGTGTGTGCGCGCTAAGCCCTAAATTGCCGAGTTTCTGGCTGGCTGCAGTGGTATTACTGGATGGTTGGTGCATGTTTTCAGCTTGCAGAGCTGGCGCTGATACCGGGTCTCTTGGCTTGGAATCTGTTCCAATCTCACACCTGTCTCAGACAATGAAGCTCTTGTTCGGAGCGTCTCGAGTTATGGCAGTCGAGTTGATTTTTTCACAAGCGGGGATTAGGGAAACCGTGGAGAAAATAGTAACCTAGACCTGTTTTCCCTACACATCCCGGTGATTTCCTTCTCTTCTGGGTCAGGACCACTTCTTTTACACCGCCCGATAGATTTGTCTTTTATTACCCCTTCCGTTCCTAAAGCTATTAATGTTAATAACTTTAAACCATAGAAATTTCCCCGTGTGGTCAATTAAAAGGGTAACTCCACTCAAAATAAAGTGTGGATGAAATTTGTATGAAAGAAACGCCTTTTATTTTCCAAAAATTCAAAAACAATCCAGTACAAGAAAATGCCAACTGACGCGTTTCGAATGCAGAATTCGCTCTTCGTTCGAAACGCGTCGGCTGTTTTTAAAAAAAAAAAAAAAAAATTGTAAAATGAAAGGTGTTTTTTTTTTATACAAATTTCATCCACTTCAAGAGTGCTGGATTTTTTTCATTTTTTTTCGGCTGTCAGTGATGCCACACCGGATCCGTGCACCTGTGGTTCAGTCGAGCGGGCTAAGTTCCTTCCTTTCCCACCCAAAATAGTCTCATTGAAAGGAAGCTATAAAATGACCCGCTGTACTCGGCTATGAATGGAGCGGCAGTGCTTAAATCAGATAATAGATAGATAGATAGATATGGGATATATGGATAGATAGATAGAGAGATCATAGATAGATGTGACCCAACGCCGCATATCCCAGATACAAAACTCTATAATTTTCAGTACTTTTTTCTGTTTTCTTTCTGCCCATAGTATAGTTTTTGATATGCATGTCAGTGCACTGATGATCTGCTGCAGCCCCAGTGTCGAGCGCCCACTTCATGGGGGGCAGAGGTGGCCGCTGCAATTTGAGGCCAGTATTATAAATAGAGGCTGGGGAGGGGAAGCAGTCACAGATTTTGCATTGGAGCTCAAAACCTCCAGGTTACGTCTGTGGCCAGCGTGCAGATTTTAGCAGGGGGATGTGAGCAGAGCCTGGCCGCCGTGAATTCGAGAACGTGAAGGGTCTCATCACAAGAAAGCCGGAAACAGAAAGAAGAACAGAGAGCTGCAACAGAACATCTTTTGTAATGCAGAAAAAAAAGGAAGTAGATATATTTATGGCAACGGCGTTCTGACAAAATAACAAGAGATTGTGTGAGGACAGAGCGCGGAAAGAGCAGAATTCAGATGTAGTCACTGCTATAACGACACAAGATCAAGAAGAAACCCAGGAGAACCAGGACCGAGGCACAGCTGGGGTTAAATGGGTGCACCAGTCAAACCAGTATAACTTCAGTACTATGGCTAAATTGCAGCAAAGGGTCAATTAGGGTTATGATTTCTAGATTTCTGCTTGCTTTCCGTGGATTGAAATAGAGATGTGCTTATTTTATATACAGTTGTGCTCAAAAGTTTAGATACCCCAGCAGAATTTTTCCTTTCTTGGCCTTGTTTCAGAGAATATGAATGATAACAAAAAAACTTTTTCTCCACTCATGGTTATTGGTTGGGTGAAGCCATTTATTGTCAAACTACTGTGTTTTCTCTTTTTAAATCTTAATGACAACCAAATACATCCAAATGAGCCTGATCAAAAGTTCACATACCCTGGTGATTTTGGCCTGATAGCATGCTCAGAATTTGACACAAATGGGTTTGAATGGCTACTAAAGGTAACATCCTCACCTGTGACCTGTTTGCTTGTAATCAGTGTGTGTGCATAAATGCTGAGTGAGTTTCTGGGATCCAGATAGACTCTTGCATCTTTCATCCAGCCACTGATGTTTCTGGATTGTGAGTCATGGAGAAAGCAAAAGAATTGTCATATTCTGTGCATGTTATCAGGCCAAAATCACCAGGGTATGTGAACTTTTGCTCAGGGTCATTTGGATGTTTTTGGATATAAGATTTAAAATGAGAAAACACAGTAGTTTGACAATAAATGGCTTCACCCAACCATTAACCATGAGTGGAGAAAAAGTTTTTTTGTTATCATTCATATTCTCTGAAACAAGGCCAAGAAAGGAAAAATTCTGCCGGGGTATGTAAACTTTGGAGCAAAACTGTACAGTGCCTTGAAAAAGTATTCATAACCCGTGAATTTTTCCACATTTTTTCACATTACTCACAAACTTGGGATTTTATGTGCTATACCAACACAAAGGAGCCAAACGTTTGTGAAGTGTAAAGAAATGATACATAGTTTTCTAAATATTCTAAAAATATAAATCTGAAAATTGTGACGTGCATTTGTATTCAGCCCCCTGTAGTCTCATACCCCTAAATAAAATCCTGAGTGATTGATTGCCTCCAGAAGTCACATATTAGTAAATTGAGTCCACCTGGGTGTGATTTCTTCTCAGTATAACTACAGCCATTCTGTGAAGGCCTCAGAGTATTGAGAACATTAGGGATCAAACAGCAAAATGAAAACCAAGGAACACACCAGACAGGTCAGGGATAAAGTTGTGGGGAAGAGTAAAGCAGGGTTAGGTTATAAAAATGATCCCAAGCTCTGAACATCTCACGGAGCACTGTTCAATCCATCATCCACAAATGGAAGGAGTATGACACAACTACAAACCTACCAAGACATGGCCGCCCACCTAAACTGACATCCCAAGCAAGGAGAGCACTAATTAGTGAAGCAGGGGAGAGGTCCATGGTCACTCTGGAGGAGCTGCAGAGATCCACAGCTCAGGTGAGAGAATCTGTCCACAGGACAACTATTAGTGGTATACTTCACAAACCTGGCCTTTATAGAAGAGTGGCAAGAAGAAAGACATTTTTGAAAGCAAGTCATAAGTCCTATATACTGTTTGCAAAAAGCCGTGTAGGGGAATGAAGGTGCTCTGTAGCGAGCATGTGGAAGAAGGTGCTCTGGTGAGATGAGACCAAAGAAGAACTTATTGAGTTAAAAGCAAAACGCTATGTGTGCTGAAAAGCTAGCACTGCACATCACCCTAAAAACACCATCCCCTCAGTCACACATGGTGGTGGCAGCATTATGCTGTGAGGAGGTTCTCACACAAATCTCTGAAGCCTTCACAGAACATCTATAGTTGTACTGAGAATAAATTATACACAGGTGGATGCAATGTACTAATTACGTTACTTCTGGAGGCGATTGGTCACTTAGGATATTATATAGGGATATCAGACTACAGGGAGCTGAATATAAATGCAAGTCACGATTTTCAGATTTATATTTTTAAAATATTTAGAAAACTAGGTATCACTTCCTTTACACATCACAAATACTTGCTGCTTTGTCTTGGTATCACATGAAATTCTAATAAAATACATTTAAGTTTGTGGGTGTAACGTGAAAAAATGCGGAAAAGATCATGGGGTATGAATACTTTTTCAATGCAGTGTATGTGTGCCTAATGTGAATATGCAAAGTATGCTGGGAGTTGTAGTTCTGCAGTGAGTTTGCCTACCATAGCAGGCGATCAGATTGTGGCTGTTCACGACCGTTCCGTATATAACCAGGTATTGGCCTTTTTTCTCAGACGCGTGCCCTTGAAATCATCCCCTGCCACACACCGCGCTGACATCATACACTTGACTGACTTGACAAATGGTGAATTTATCCCGTAGAAAAACCCCACTAGTTCCCCAGCACTCGTCCCTGGCGCCCGCCCTCAGCACAAGGTGTTAAGTGACAGGTTGGTTCCCTTTCATGTATCTACACAGCGACGTACAACATATATCAGTGCGGTATTCAAAGTCAGTTAAAACAATATAGCTTTTCTTTCTTCACATGAAGGAGACCTGACTTCACCTTGTTAATCAAAGCTGTGCCCTAGAGGGAGGATTCACACCGCGCCGCCGCTGCTGGTATCATTTTCCCCCAAGGTGACCTCATCCGTGCGAGTCTGAAGTTTGCATCTGATACGAGTCTTATACTTTCTCTAAGTCAGTAAAATGAACCAGCTCATCCTGAGATCATCGCAGATCATCTCCAGCTTCCCAGAAATTCCTTCTCTTCCAGGCTGTGATCCTAAACACCACCCGTCCTCCTGTATTGTACAAACTTTTACAGAGCGAATCCCCAATACGTATGCATGTTTTACCCAAATGTTTGTACAAATACCGCTATACAATGCTAAATAATACCTCCATACAATGCCCACGCTATACAGTCATTGATCACCCAAATAATATCGCCATACAGTGCCTACACTATACAATCATGGAGCTCCCAAATAATACCGCCATACAATGCCCACGCTATACAGTCATTGAGCACCCAAATAATACCGCCATACAATGCCCACACTATACAATCAAGGAGCTCCCAAATAATACCGCCATACAATGCCCACACTATACAGTCATTGAGCACCCAAATAATACCGCCATACAATGCCCACACTATACAATCATTGAGCACCCAAATAATACCGCCATACAATGCCCACACTCATTGAGCACCCAAGTAATACCGCCATACAATGCCCACACTATACAATCATTGAGCACCCAAATAATACCGCCATACAATGCCCACACTCATTGAGCACCCAAGTAATACCGCCATACAATGCCCACACTCATTGAGCACCCAAGTAATACCGCCATACAATGCCCACACTATACAATCATTGAGCACCCAAATAATACCGCCATACAATGCCCACACTCATTGAGCACCCAAGTAATACCGCCATACAATGCCCACACTCATTGAGCACCCAAGTAATACCGCCATGCAACGCCCACATTATACAGTTATTGAGCACCCACCCAGATAATACCAAATCTGAAACAACGGATACTGGAAGCCTGTGCTGGCATTTCTTCTGCGGTGTTGCTATCAGTGTGTCAAGAGTGAGAGAAGAGGGCTGCATTGACAATCCAACACAATGGGCAGCACTTTGAACACATTTTATAAGTGGTCATAAACTTGTAAAAAACTCATGAAAGGATAAAGTTACGTTAAAACCGAGCACACCATTGTTTTTCTTATGAAATTCTCAATAAGCTTGATGTGTCACAGGACCCTCTTCCCATTGAAAAAAATAAAGTTGGATCCAAAATGGCCGACTTCAAAATGGCCGCCATGGTCACCACCCATCTGGAAAAGTTTTCCCCCTCCCATATACTAATGTGCCATAAACAGGAAGTTGATATCACCAACCATTCCCATTTAATTTAGGTGTATCCATATAAATAGCCCACCCTGTATAATCATCTCTTCTTCATGAAAACCTCTTATAGAAATTCTATTTACTCTGAATTTTTTTATTATTATTCGGTGATAAGAAGGGGTTCTCCGGGGTTCAGAAAAATATTTGGCTGCTGTACATGTGACAATGTCGGTGAAAAATCCCATTCTCATTTTTTATTTCAATCCAGACAAACACTGGACCAGCAGGGAACGTAGAAAGAGAGCGCGGGCTTTGCCTTATATTATGTGGCCCTGTGAGGTCCAGAGCTGGGCCAGTGGCTGCGTATTTAGGTCTACTGTATATGAGTAAATGAAAAAACACTCCAGAGCTGCATTCATAATTCTGCTAGTCGTCACTGAAAACTGTCTACAAGCTCGTCACCACACACGCCCCTGAGCTGAGCATCAATGATGGAGTCCAACAGTTAGTTTTTTTTCCTAGATTACTATACACTGCACTACACTTCTTACTAACTGTGTCCGGCTGTCAGGGCATGCTGGGAGTTGTAGTATCATGAGAAAAAAAGTGCGCCTTGGGGGAGGATTGTCGGGGGTAATTTGCACCCATTTCCCAGCCACAGTGGTCACATTTACCTTTTCCTTGCCATATGGTGTGCTATCTATCTGCTTGCGTGAATTAGTGCTGCACACAAATGGGATAAGTTCAGCTCTGCTACATCTATCCATATCTACACATATAGCGATCATCATAGCATTCAAATCACACACTCAGCTCTGCTACATCTATCCATGTCTACAGATACAGCTTTAATCATTGATCCAAATCACACACTCGGCTCTGCTACATCTCTGCATGTCTACAGATATAGTATTAATCATTGATTCAAATCACACACTCGGCTCTGCTACATCTATCCATGTCTACAGATATATCAATCATCATTGCGTTCAAGTCACACACTCGGCTCTGCTATATCTATGCATGTCTATAGATATATCTTTAATCATTGATCCAAATCACACACTCGGCTCTGCTACATCAGAATATATTCACAGGTTCGTTCGCTGCCCTATATCTTAAGCAGAGTGGTTTGTTCTCCCTGGCACCCAGCACCTGGGCACGTGCCTCCCTACCTACACCCCTGTGTAATGTACTTGGTACAGTCCGTGTCAGTGATTGACATGATCAGGCTCCGGACTGTACCATTTCTTGTCCTCCCCTCTATGCTGTGGAATCCTGCAGAAAGGGCTGAATAGCTTTGTGGCAGCACTGCTTCCCAGAATGGGCGTGCCAGCGGCAGGAAATGCCATGTTGTGCCAGCTTGCCCTGACTATTTCTGTGGCCTCTCATCTTCTTCATGACTAATGTGTGATGCTCTCACACCGAATCCTTCGTCAGTCCTCTGTCACCGCTTCTCTGGCGCGGATCCTCCGCAGACACTCTGGCTCGGGTTACTTAAGTCAGGCCGCCAAAAACCATTTGATCACTTTTGTAATGAAATAACTGAGAGGGGTGAAAAAAAATCATCCAAATTCCAGACCGGTTTAGGTATTTACTCACCCACTGTATCGCCTGCAGGCGGAGGTGCCAGCCCTGGCTGCAGGGGGCTCCTAAACCCCCAGACCCCCATGTCCCTATTCCAGCCTTCAATATAAGTGCTAAAAAAATGCCCATCAAGACCGAAATTTCTGCTTTCGTGTTTGGCTGCAGCAAATCAGCTTCAAAATCTGCGTCTTACCGGTGGATTTTGATGCAGATTTGTTGTAGCTTTCACCTTTTTCATCGCGCTTGGTAAAATCTGCTGCAAATCCAGATTTGTACCAAAATCCACATATAGTGTGAGTGCTCATGAGGCAGATACATGGCTGGTGGTCCAGACAGAAATTCCGCTCCGTTCTTCAGTAGGATGAGATGTTATAAGAAAATCCGCAGCATAAACTGACCATCACTCCTGATTTGAAATTTTAATGTTATTACCTGCAGCCACCACTAGATGGACCTCTACTAAGTTATTGTCAAGTTCAGTGATGTAAACTGTATACAGGGAGCTCCCTCTAGTGGTGGCTGCAGACATAGTCTTATGTATCTCTCTATACAGGAAGCTCCCCCTAGTGGTGACTGCAGACAGAATGTTATCATGTATCTCTGTATATAGGGAACTCCCTCAAGTGGTGGCTGCAGACAGAATCTTATCATGTATCTCTGTATACAGTGAGCTCCCTCTAGTGGTGACTGCAGACAGAGTCTTATGTATCTCTGTATACAGAGAGCTTCCCCCAGTGGTGGCTGCAGACAGGATCTTATCATTTATCTCTGTATATAGGGAACCCCCTCAAGTGGTGGCTGCAGACAGAGTCTTATGTATCTATGTATACAGGGAGCCCCCCCCCCCCCTAGTGGTGGCTGCAGACAGAGTCTTATGTATCTATGTATACAGGGAGCCCCCCCCCCCCAGTGGTGGCTGCAGACAGAATCGTATCATGTATCTCTGTATACAGGGAGCTCCCCCTAGTGGTGGTTGCAGGCAGAGTCTTATCATGTATCTCTGTATACAGGGAGCCCCCCCCCCCCTTAGTGGTGGCTGCAGACAGAATCATATCATGTATCTCTGTATATAGGGAGCTCTCCCTTTGTGGTGGCTGCAGACAGAATCATATCATGTATCTCTGTATATAGGGAGCTCTCCCTTTGTGGTGGCTGCAGACAGAATCATATCATGTATCTCTGTATACAGGGAGCTCCCCCTAGTGGTGGCTGCAGACAGAATCTTATCATGTATCTCTGTATACAGGGAACTCCCTCAAGTGGTGGCTGCAGACAGAATCTTATCATGTATCTCTGTATATAGGGAACTCCCTCAAGTGGTGGCTGCAGACAGTCTTATGTATCTATGTATACAGGGAGCTCCCTCTAGTGGTGCCTGCAGACAGAGTCTTATGTATCTAGGTATACAGAGAGCTTCCCCTAGTGGTGGCTGCAGACAGGATCTTATCATGTATCTCTGTATACAGGGAGCTCCCCCTAGTGGTGGCTGCAGACAGAATCTTATCATGTATCTCTGTATACAGGGAGCTCCCCCTAGTGGTGACTGCAGACAGAATCGTATCATGTATCTCTGTATATAGGGAGCTCCCCCTAGTGGTGGCTGCAGACAGATCGTATCATGTATCTCTTTATACAGGGAGCTCCCCCTAGTGGTGACTGCAGACAGAATCTTATCATGTATCTCTGTATATAGGGAGCTCCCCCTAGTGGTGGCTGTAAGTAATGTCTACTTTTTAACCTGTCATTTTAGGTCAATCATTCTATGCTGATTCATTTTTAATATGTTTTTATTACTGTCAGAGCCACCAAAGCTCCAAAAGAGAAGTTCTACCTGTAACCACCACTAGAGGGAGCTCACTGCATACAGTTTTATTATTGAGTTGAATGTATAACCTGTATGCAATGGGCTCCCTCTAGTGGTGGCTGCAGGAAGCAAAACCTTTATCATTTAATTCTCTTTTCTTCTGGGTTTTTAGAGCTTTGAATCAGAAAAATCTGAATTCTGACTTCTTTGGGGGATTGTTATTTATGTCTCATTTATTGCAATAGTTCTGTCTCACTGCATGTAATATGGCAGCTGTGTAGGATAGGGGGATGTCGCTTGCTCGGCCGGGGGCTGTGGCTGCAGTCTGCGGGCACTGTGCTTACTCAGTAGGAGAGGTGGTTTGGATTACATTGCAGCAGATGATGTACAATCCTTCTGGGACACTGAAACCTCATCCAAAAGGGACGACCGGGAATCGGCCGCTATGGCTGGAACAATGGTAACGAAACTCCTCTATCATGGACTTGTATCACCCAGCTTTCCAACAATCCTGAGTGGCCAATATCACCGAGTTTTGCCATTCAGAACCCTAGGAAATCTGGATAACATCTCCAATTGGCCTGTTTAATACTAAACCGTAAGTGTTGTCATAGTCCCGGAGAATAATCACATTATAATTAGCTAGATTCCATGTAACGCTACAAAGTTGCTCTCGATTTCACATCGTCTCTTACTTCATGTTTCATATCCTCAAATCTTAAAGCCTGAAGTAAATATACCTGACGCCACGATTTCCTGCCGCGTACCTTCTGGCCCTAAATATAAAAATCAAGAATGAGGCCCATGAGCAAACAGGTAGGACCATCGGGTGATACATGAACCCACAACCCTACAAATAAAACCATCAGTGAGTTAGGAGTGCAAAATAATCTGAAGTTCACCTCCTGTGTCATCCACCATGCTTTACACTGCATCTCTGATCTTTCAGGATAACAGCTGTCTAAACATATGAGAACTAGAAGCAGAAAAATCAGAGAGGGAAAAAGTAGTATTAAATCCACCTACATTTCCATTGAGCCTCTGTTCAATTTCTCCACCATGCTTTATACTGCTGTTCTAATCTTTCAGATTGTCTACTATGTAAAAGCGTGATTCGATTTATATGTAATGAAGGATGTGATTATAAAGTAGAAGCAGCAAAATCACAGTGGGGAAAGATATGAATCCCACCTCCTATCTCATCCATGGTTCAAGCCTATTTTCAGTCTTTCCACCATGCTTTACACTGTAGCTCTGATTGGCTACTGTGTAAAAAGCCTGAGATGATTTACATTATAGGATATAGGTGATTATAAACTAGAAGTAGAAATGTAATAGTGGGGAACGGTAGTCACCTCCTTTTTTATCTGTGGTTCAAGCCTCTGTTCAGTCTCTCCACCATGCTTTGCACTGTGGCACTGCTCACTCAAATTGGGTGCTGTGGACGAAATATAAAATATTTATGTTTAAGGATGGATAAGATAGAAGAAGCAAAATCAAAGTGCGAAAAGGTATGAAATCCAACGCCTATCTCATTTCTCCACCATGCTTTAAATTGCAGTTCTGATCTTTCATGAGATGATTAGCCATGATTATAAACCACAAGCCTCCTGATAAAACACATTATCTGGTAACTAGCAGAGTATAAGGCAATCTGAAATTCAGTGGCTCGGGCTGCTGTTCTCCACCATGCTTTACACTGCAGCTCTGATCGTTCATGATATGATTTAGACATGATTATAAAATACAAGCATCCTGATAAAATGTATCATTTGGTAACTGACGAGGTATAAGGTAGTCTGGAATGCACTGCTGTTGCATGGTGCTGTTCTCCCTCATGCTTTACACTGCAGCTCTGATCTTTTAGCTTGAGTACTATAACTGGATACTGGAAGATGTCTTATTCCAGCTGTTAGAAAATAAATAATAAATCACCGATCCTCTGTGGACCGGACAGAACATGAAAGCAGCAGGGATTTCCAGATTGTTGTCCGCAGTGATTCTGGGATTTGTACTTGTGAGTAATAGCATCTAGAATGGTGTCCAGAGGTCAGCGCTGATATTCATCGCCTGCCGAGAATGTCACTGCCGAGCATTGTGTGTGAAATCCCCCCCCACAGCCTGGGGTGCAATGGCTGCTGTGTGTCCTGACACCTCCAGGTGGCTCCTCACCACTGATCGCTGCCATTTACTGCCCTCTGCCACCACCTAGTGGTCAAAAATATGTACAGCACAACAATAAACAAAACCTAAAATGACAAGTCGGGGTATAATAATAAAAATCTAATTAATAATAATACACAACAAATGACAAATTTGTGGATTTAGGGTCTATAGTAGGATCCAAAAATGCTGCATATAACACCTTTGTATGTCCGATACAACAACTGACACCGCAGATGTCCAGGACCATTCCAATAGAAATCTATGGGATCCGTTCTGGACAATTCACTACCACACGTGGGAAGGAGTCTGAACCCAGTCCTGCTCGGAAAGCTGCAGTTTGTTACAATGTATCAGTATAGATATCCATACCTTGGACAGTTTTCCTATTATGATACAAAGTAACAAATTCCCTGCTGTGCGTAAGTAAATTCCCAGATGAATGTAAAAAAACAAGAATTTCTATTCAATGAGAGCAAACAGATGTTTTAAAAAAGAGGGAAGCGGAAATACAAACTATATTAGAACCTGGTTACGCCATAATTGAGGGTCATATCTGGACGCGTTTTATGTAGAACCACAGATAAAAGTCCTTGATATGGTCCTGGACAAACTCGGCTCTGCTGTATCGGTGTAGTGTTACACTGTAATATTTGCATAATACCCAGTATAGTGACATGTTATAAGGTTGCGGTTGGTAGGTCGTCACCATTCATTGGTTCATAGATTTGTATTATGTGCTGCGTCCATGTCGCTCATTGTCTCGCCGTCACTTCCTCTGACCGCAGCCTCCGTCATATAACCACCGACCTGTTTGCTTTCTCGTCCTTTTCTATAGACACCAGACAAGTTCAGACATCTCCTTCTTGGTCATATGACCAGTCTTATCAATACCTGGGATCCATTGCCACGCCGTCTGTCCACCCGGCTACTCCCATCTCGCCCGGACGTGCCAGCGGGATGACGTCCCTCAGCGCCGAGCTCTCCAGTCGTTTATCAGGTACAAAGAAAATTCTACAGAAAACTTCTGCAACTTTCTAATATATTTTTAAGTTTCATTTTGTCATTATTTAGAATATATATGTTTGATGTCAGCGAATGAGAACACTCTTGAAACTGTATGGAGCACTCTCAGCCGATAAGTTTTAACCAGTCTAGACAACGCTCTGTGAGCAAAATGCTAGAGAGGAGCAAATCTATACAACACTCAGTGTGCGAAATGCTAGAGAGGAGCAAATCTATACAACGCTCAGTGAGCGAAATGCTAGAGAGGAGCTAATCTATACAACGCTCAGTGAGCGAAATGCTAGAGAGGAGCAAATCTATACAACACTCAGTGAGCGAAATGCTAGAGAGGAGCAAATCTATACAACGCTCAGTGTGCGAAATGCTAGAGAGGAGCAAATCTATACAACGCTCAGTGAGCGAAATGCTAGAGAGGAGCAAATCTATACAACACTCAGTGAGCGAAATGCTAGAGAGGAGCAAATCTATACAACGCTCAGTGTGCGAAATGCTAGAGAGGAGCAAATCTATATAACGCTCAGTGAGCGAAATGCTAGAGAGGAGCTAATCTATACAACGCTCAGTGAGCGAAATGCTAGAGAGGAGCAAATCTATACAACGCTCAGTGACGAAATGCTAGAGAGGAAAAATCTATACAATGCTCTGTGAGCGAAATGCTAGAGAGGAGCAAATCTATATAACGCTCTGTGAGCGAAATGCTAGAGACGAGCAAATCTATACAACGCTCAGTGAGCGAAATGCTAGAGAGGAGTAAATCTATACAACGCTCAGTGAGCGAAATGCTAGAGAGGAGCAAATCTATACAACGCTCAGTGAGCGAAATGCTAGAGAGGAGCAAATCTATACAATGCTCTGTGAGCGAAATGCTAGAGAGGAGCAAATCTATATAACGCTCTGTGAGCGAAATGCTAGAGAGGAAAAATCTATACAATGCTCTGTGAGCGAAATGCTAGAGAGGAGCAAATCTATACAACGCTCAGTGAGCGAAATGCTAGAGAGGAGCAAATCTATACAACGCTCAGTGAGTGAATTGCTAGCTGATCCTGGAAATATGGAGGGGGCTCAGTATATATTGATTTCACCCCCTTGTAATGTTAGGAAAGGAAATAGGAGAAGAGACCCAACAATCATCCCATAGAAAGAGGTCACAACACCTTTGTCCTCTTGTTCCAGATTTTGCCAGGACACTATAGGGTTCCTATTTGTTTTTGTGCTGTAGCCCCCCGTCTCTATGTAGACCCCAACCATTTGCCGCAGTATAGGATGATCTAAGAGCGTAAGTTCATGCCCCTCTTATAGGATGGTGGTTGTCCCACAGGCTCTCTCCCAGGACAGGGCGTTACTGTAGCAATAGCGCGGCATCGGTCACGCAGCCATCGGACCTTTTATATGATTCCTCCGTGTAACATAACAGGTAGTAGATACAATCCATCTATTGTTTACGCCTTTGATATTGTAGGATGGTATTTCGCCCCCCCCCCCGCCCCCCAAAAAATATCCTGCACTATAGACTGGAACGAAAAAACCCTCTGTCGGCAGACAGAATGCCGCACCTTGTCTGCGCAGCACGTCGCACCTGGGGGCTTGTTTGTTTTGAGCTCACAATAGCGAGAGCGGCTGCCAAGTCCTGAACTGACGGCGCAGTCTCTGGTGTGATGCCCACCATCCTACCAAGTACAGGGTGGGCGGCAGGTTTAGTGTCTGTTCTGGACCTCCAGGTTGGTTCCAGTGCTTCCAGGGTTAATTTCGTTGCATTTACGTAACTCTGCAAGACGGAGATAAGAAGTAATTCTTGCATTCCTAATGCCTTTGACAGTTTCCGCTTGTCTTGCAATTACAAGGGTGTAGCGTAGGAAAAAGACTACTGACGTAGTGTTAAGGTGAGACAGGCGCTGTCATGGCAGACGTTCCTGATCCGTTAGTAGTCGATAGCTTTGGAGTTTTAATGTATGTTCCCTCTTGATCTTCAACTTCTGGTTCCCCAGCTGGTAGGGCAACAACAACTGTCAGCATGTCCTTCAACCACTTGTAGATGATTTCTGGAACTGATCATTCTGAAGGAAAGTGGAAAACCCCTTAAATTTTATGTTTGTATGGACTTGCTGGGAGTTGTAGTTTCCCACCAGTTGGAGATCCAGAAGTTGGAGCTGGTCGTATTTTCTCTAATAGTGATGGTATAACTATATTTTCTTTACATCACGCAGGGGCTTCCGACCTGACCGCATTCAGTGACCCTCGAGTCGGGATCGATCGTCAGTTCTCCACCCTCTCCTCCATTTCTGATCCGCGCATGCACTATCCTGGAGCGTTTACGTATACCCCGACCCCAGTGTCCTCAGGCATAGGAATCAGTATGTCGGCCATGACCAGCGCTACCAGATACCACTACCTACCACCTCCGTATCCCGGATCTTCTCAACCTCAAGGAAGCCCATTCCAGGCCAGCTCGCCTTCCTACCTCTACTACGGCACATCGGCCGGGTCCTACCAGTTCCCCATGATGTCCGGAGGAGACCGTTCGCCGCCTCGCATCCTTCCTCCTTGCACTAACGCTTCCACAGGGTCGGCCCTTCTCAACCCCAACCTCCCGAACCAAAACGACGTGGTCGAGACCGAAGGAAGCCACAGCAACTCTCCAACCAGTATGGGGACCACGCCAAGGTTGGAGGAAGCGGTGTGGAGACCCTACTGAAGAATGTCAAGACGTGAAGCTTTTAACAAGTCTACACGTGAGTTCACGTACGTACATGGATGTCACGGAGGGTTCGAAAGAAAGATCCCATCTCTCAATGCTGTGAAGCCAACTGGATGGAGGTCAAGGAATTTCACGTCTTCGAGTTGAGGACCTAACAGACATACATTTCCAATATGGCGTCCGGATGGAGAAACTTACATTGACGTCCAGATAGAAATTCAAAATTTTCGGAACATTTCACTGTATCCACGTAAAAGCCTAGATACATTCTCCCATAGCGAAACTGTACATTTCCAATTACTCAGTGGAACTCGCTGGTTTTAATGACTCCATATGCAAAACTAACGTTGTCCCCCTATTTCCGGCACCTTGAGCCTTTTCTCCGCTTTCTTTTATTTTATAGCTTCCAGGTATATTTTACATTTTTTTACATAATTCTTTTTTGTATTGTACTTTATGTTGATTTTTTTTTTAAATATTGGGCAGTTATTTGTAATTATTTCGGTAGCAGAGCCCGCCCCTGAGGAGTCCCCATTTTATTTATGTATAGTATTCAGGGCTTTTTTATATATATATATATATATATATAATTATTATCCCAGTTATGTAAGGATGTTGTTTACATTTTGAAATTTTGGGGGAATTTCAGGGGTTTTTTTTATGGTCCTTTCCCCCCCTCAGGTCCATTTGCCATCATATTTATACAATGTTGGATTGATGGATACATGAATTGTGTTGTGTTCTGGAGGATGAGATCGGGAAATAGAGATTGTCAATTCATAACGATGTGTTCCCCTCATTGACTTTGGGGGTTCTTGGCCCCATCATCAGTGATGGAGAGGAGTATAGGACTCATGGGGTCAAAATGGCCCACCAGCCAAAACATGGTTCTTCCATGGTAGTGCGGTCTAGTCAAAATTTGGCTCATGACATCACTCATAAGGTCACTTGGTTCAGCTCGCTGGCCCTCTAGGTCCTTTCTAATTTGGGGGGTGAATTTGCAGGTTACATGTAGACCTTTTTATATATTCTACACTTGGAGCTGATAAGTGGCCCCCAGAATCATGCCCCCTGTTAGGTCCATGTCAAAATGCAAAAGACTAATCCATTACATCCACTCTTTAAAGGGAAGCTATCATCAGAAAACCAACTTTTGTTTATGTTTTAAATGTATTTTTATTTTTTATTATTTTAATTTATTTTTTTTTAATTTTGGGAATGTTTTTTTTTTCCATATCACAATCTGTATGAAAATAAAAAAAAAAATTAAATCTTGCAATTTTCACACCGGCCATTGGGGATTTTTTTTTTTTTTTGGACTCTAACTTCCTGTTTCAGGAAAATAACACACGTACATTAGCAGCAATGGTTGGATCTTTTGTAATGAAGCATCTAATGGGCGTGTGCAAAGGTCATTGTGAAGGGAGCAACATCGCCTGTTGTGATTGGTGGATCCTGTCTTATCTGCTGTCATTGTAATCCTTCCTCTGATGATAATGTGCTGCTGCCTCTGATGATAATGCGCCTGCTGAAAACTCTTCCCTTACAGACAGGATATTTGAGTCTAAAAAAAAAACTTCAAGAAAATATCACAATTTCTAATTTATTTATTTTTTAATAAAGATCAAGATATGAAAAAAAAAATATTAACAAAAATTAAAATAAAAACACATGTAACCTAAAATTAAACAAAGTAGGTCATTTTCTGATGACAGTTTCCCTTTAAGGTGTCCATTACTTACTGTGCATTTCTATGTAGTACTGATGAAGTCCGCAGATCCCAACCCAAAGTCTTACCAATGACGGGATCCCCAAATCCTGGTAGAGAGATTATGACCTTTAATTAAAGTGTTTACACTTTTTTTTTTTTGGGGGGGGGGGGATTCTAAATGGCCGAGTCTGTATTTCACATTTAATGGGCGGTAATGAACAAATCTTAAGTAAATATGGCCCCTAATGGGTAAAATGAGGTATATTAAAAAGTGCAGACTACTCATTTAGTCACTGACTGTAGCCAAGTGGGTAGCTTTCTATGTGCTGACCACACAGGTGTATCCCGAGTAAAGTTGTGTGCACAGGACATACGTACTAAAGTAATGGAGGATGACTCTCATGCGGAGTTACCCTTTAAGGTAAAGGGATTCCATCATGTTGGACGTGGTGTCTGATAATCCAGCATCATGTTATAGAACAGGAGGAGATGAAATGATCGATATATGGATTAGTGGGAATATATTCAGTATAACTTGTATTTTATACATTTTAGTCCCTCCTCTTTGCTTAAGTGTCCAGTGGGAGTGTCAGTCACTGAATAGGACCGCCCACTGGACTTCTAAGCATAAAAAAAAGATCAGGTATTTAAATAAATACAATATGAGTAATACTGATTCCTTTCCCATAAACCTATATATCAGTCTGCTCAGCTCTTCCTGCTCTATAACATGATGCCTGCAGAATCCAATGTGGCAGGTTACCTTTAAGAGATCGCTAGTAAACAGGGTGACATTTCTCTGGGTGGTGTTATTACTGTATATATAAACCAGAGATACTACATGTCTCATCGATGTCCATTATTCATTAGGACTGCAGTCTCATTGAATTTCCTTTAATCTGGAAAAAGTGGAACCCGATGATCAGATATTCTGGATTATCAGACACTCATAGTAAGCGAGTATAAAACTCACTTGTAAAGCTAGAAAAGCATCGAGACCATCTTGCTGCAAGCCTTGTAAAATTCAGTTTTACGTTATGGTTTTATTCTGGATTATCAGACATTCTGGATTACCAGATGTCATTTTAATGTATTTCTATTTCTGAATTCCAGTATTAAGATAACTCGGGCTTTTTTTATCCATCCACTACTAATAAAATGTGAATACAAATGCAGTAACATTTCTATTATCTGGCATGTATTATAGAGGACCTATCACTTGCTCCAGATTAAATACCTTGTAAAACTCCCTGTGCTCCACTGATTCTGATGCTCTTTTCCATTTTGTTCTGCGTCGCTCTATTGCAAAGATATGCACATTTGTTTCTTCTGGCGCACAGTATGAGAAATCTCTACTTGCAGAGCAACTGGGCGTTTCCTCAGAGTCTTCTCTGGGGGTGTATGCCAGATGTGCAAGTCACAGACTGCTAGTTCGCTGCCGAGCTGTGATTGGCCACATCTGTGAGGGAGGGGTGAAAGTGCACGCCCCCAGAGAAGACTGAAGAAATGCAAGTTGGAATGCAAGCAGAGATTTCACATACTGCGCTCCAAAAGAAACAAATGTGAATATCTCTGCAAGGGAGCAACGCAGAACAAAACGGAAAAGAGCTGCAGAATCAGGGGCACTCAGGGATTTTTTACAAGGTATTTAACTACATTTTTTGAGCAAGGGACAGGTTCTCTATAAATGCTTTGTCAACTTTGCACAATCCCCTTTTGTTAGATGGTTCCTTTGACAACAAGATAATAAAAGGTGGTCTTATTGCTAAGACACTGATCAGCCGTAATCTGTGGGGAAACCTGGTAGGAGGTGTTCAGTTTCCCTGCAGCGCCGCCAAAGGGGGAATAAAGCATTACACAGAACGTATTAACATCAATACCCCATCCATGTATTGCTGGCTCCTCCAGAGAAAGAGAGGTTCTTTGTAGCCACTCAATATACTGTATACATTCATGTGTATGTATATTCACTCCTCTATGTTGACATTGCAACACCAAGAAGGAAAAGTCATGGAATTGTGAAAATCGCAGGACGACAACATCCTGACAACACCAGGCCATGTTGTGAGCTGCTGGTGTGGCCTGTACGTGCTACCATGGCCTGCCGAGTCTGCCGTCGAGCACATCTGGGACGTCATTGGTCGGCAATTGCAAAATGAGCTGCCAGCAGTGGATCTTGATGGTTTCTACACGTAGAGCTCATATTCCAGACTAAATAAATCGAGATGTTTTGAAAATGTTTCCATTTTTTCATCATTTGCGGATCAGTAACTTGTCTATCCATCCTGTTACTTCCATCATTCCAGGACTTTTCCTTCTTGGTGTTGCAATGTCAATGTTGAGAAGGGTGTATACAATAATGGTGTCTCTGCTCAGCCTTCTGACTGTGGTTTGCAAAATCTAGAATATCAGATTGCCAGATTATAGGAATGGTAGTGTAATTTTGACATTTTCAAAGGGAAACGTCTCTTAAGGACTTTTGGAAAAATAGCATCATGGGGGACGTATGTGAATGAGCCAAATAATGGCAAAATGAAGGAGTAATGAAATAGGGATCGGTGTATTCTACAGTCCCTAAATATAAGTAGCTGAGAACAAACACAATAAATCTAAATCCACTTTCTACCCCACAATCTCTATCCGATCAATCAGTCACAGGGAGGGGAAAGATCTTCTTTTTGTCTTATCATTTAATCCACAGCTTGCTGCAGTAATTTATAGCGCCATTTCCTTCAATAATTTTTTTTTTTATAAAGGTTTCAGTGGCACTGGCTATAAGAAAAAAAATGGAGAATTATATAAATAAATAAAAAAAATAATGAAAAAAAAACCCCTTTATTTAAATGTGCTTATTGCAGGGCAACTCTGAAGAGTGTTTGAAGTCAGGACTTCAGATCAGTGTTTGATATAAAATATTAATAATAATAAAAAAAAAAAAAAAAATCGAGGCTGCGGGCAGCACACATCGGGCTTATTTAAGATGTTTCATTTCCTTTTGCCTTTTTTTTTTTACAGGATGGATATAAATAGATATAAATATATTTTTGTTGGCTTGTTTGTACTATTCTGATGCAGTTGCACTTCGCTCTATAAAAAGTTTGAGGAAACATTTCACGGCATAAATATGGCATAACCAATTAAAATTGTGATATGAGCAATGCAAAAACCCCAAATTTGACATTGTACTTTTTTGCTGGATTGCACCTTAATATTGTCATACACATTGATGGTCTTTAGGTGGCGGTAGAGCTCCTTTTTACAAAATATTCACCTTGTCATACACTTGGATGGTCACTAGGTGTCAGCAGAGCTGCATCTTGAATACTGCATGTTTTGCTGAATTGTATCTTGTCATACACGAAGTGACCACTAGATGGCGGCTTTATTTTACACATTCATTACGTAGATCTGTGCTACCATGAAAAATCATATTTTTTATATCAAGTGTCATGTATAAAAAAAAGTATATTAAAAAAACCTTACCCTTGTCAACCAATCAAATTTAACATGTCATTTAAACAGATGCGAAATTTTGCTTTGCCGTTAATTAAGAAAAAGTAAAATATTCAGGATGATGCCGCCTAAAAATATCCCACAATCCTTAGCTTTAGGCTGCAGCTTCGTGGGAAGTGGTCATATTGCTTACACACAGAGCTGACAGCAGTTTGGTGGGATCAGGTAATAATTCTGTCCCTGTGAAGTCAGTACTTTAGGATGACGCCTGCTTATTTCCAACAGACAGCGCCACCTTTGTCTTCAGGTTGTCTCTGGTATTGCAGATTTTAGATCATCCCACTAAATGAATGCCTCCTCAGTGTGTAGGTGATGGGTTCCTTCTGTTAAGCCATATCAGTGAAATAAGGCCATGTCTCATAAGTAGGGACAGTGAGAGCGTGATCTGCATCTTGTACAATTTCCGGGTCGCTCATGGATAAATTATCTTCTCTTTGCTGTATAATTAATAATTGTATTTATAGAAGTGTACATAGATTTCGAGTGCTTCCGGCATGAGACCCTCCCCCCTCCAGGCTTTTCATTAAACTGCTTTACAAAGTTTTAGAAACTTTTGGCCTTGTCTTAAAGAAACACTGAAGTGAGATTTCTCTGGTTTGAGTTGTTTTTTTTATATATACTCTTGTTTTGTTGTTCACTTTTGTATACAGCTTCTGAGGCATGGACATGTACGACCCCCTCTGCATCGCCCCCGTGTGCTGGAATAAGGGACGGGGTCTGCACAGAACTGTCAGCTACATTCAGTGTTTACTATCATTCATTTCTCAAATAAACTTCTAAAATAAGATTGTGGTGTGATGTAATACTGTTATTACCAGACGTCACTGCTCAGATCTGTCTATTATCTATCTACTGTACCTATCCCAGAGAAGGTTCACATGAGCCATGGTGCAGCCACATAGGCTTCCCCATGATGCCTTCCAGCTATCACGTTACATGGTATAGCACAGCCAATCAGGAGGGAGTATCATAGCTTGTTTAAAAGTCGGGGCAGGGAATGCAGCAGCCATTTTTTTTTAAGAATCTGGATAGTGAGAGGACGTCATAGCTCCACAGCTTCGCCATAGAAAAAGGCCATAAAATACTGAAAATACTGTATAGATAGTGTGTGACAAGACAGCAGTGAAGAAGATTACTGTGTGAGCAAAAGTGAATAAGACAGATTTTATTGATAGAGAGATAGGAGAGTCACTCTATCTGTGAGACAAAAGAGTCACTGTGTCTGTGAGGCAGAAGAATCACTGTGTCTGTGAGGCTGGAGAGTCACTTTATGAGGCAGGAGAGGCACTGTGTCTGTGAGACAGGAGAGTCACTGTGTCTGTGAGGTAGGAGAGTCACTGTGTCTGAGACAGGAGAGGCACTGTGTCTGTGAGACAGGAGAGTCACTGTGTCTGTGAGGCAGGAGAGTCACTTTATGAGGCAGGAGAGACACTGTGTCTGTGAGACAGGAGAGTCACTGTGTCTGTGAGGTAGGAGAGTCACTGTGTCTGAGACAGGAGAGGCACTGTGTCTATGAGACAGGAGAGTCACTGTTTGAGGCAGGAGAGGCACTGTGTGAGACAGGAGAGTCACTGCTTGAGGCAGGAGAGGCACTGTGTCTGTGAGGCAGGAGAGTCACTTTATGAGGCAGGAGAGCCACTGTGTCTGTGAGACAGGAGAGTCACTGTGTCTGTGAGGTAGGAGAGTCACTGTGTCTGAGACAGGAGAGGCACTGTGTCTGTGAGACAGGAGAGTCACTGTGTCTGTGAGGCAGGAGAGTCACTTTATGAGGCAGGAGAGCCACTGTGTCTGTGAGACAGGAGAGTCACTGTGTCTGTGAGGTAGGAGAGTCACTGTGTCTGAGACAGGAGAGGCACTGTGTCTGTGAGACAGGAGAGTCACTGTGTCTGTGAGGCAGGAGAGTCACTTTATGAGGCAGGAGAGACACTGTGTCTGTGAGACAGGAGAGTCACTGTGTCTGTGAGGTAGGAGAGTCACTGTGTCTGAGACAGGAGAGGCACTGTGTCTATGAGACAGGAGAGTCACTGTTTGAGGCAGGAGAGGCACTGTGTGAGACAGGAGAGTCACTGCTTGAGGCAGGAGAGGCACTGTGTCTGTGAGGCAGGAGAGGCACTGTGTATGTGAGAAAGGAGAGTCACTGCTTGAGGCAGGAGAGGCACTGTGTCTGTGAGACAGGAGAGTCACTGCTTGAGGCAGGAGAGGCACTGTGTTTGTGAGACAGGAGAGTCACTGCTTGAGGCAGGAGAGGCTCTGTGTCTGTGAAGCAGGAAAGGCACTGTGTCTGTGAAGCAGGAGAGTCACTGTGTCTGTGAGGCTGCAGAGGCACTGTGTCTGTGAGGCAGTAGAGTCACTTTATGAGGCAGGAGAGGCACTGTGTCTGTGAGACAGGAGAGTCACTGCTTGAGGCAGGAGAGGCACTGTGTCTGTGAGACAGGAGAGTCACTGCTTGAGGCAGGAGAGGCACTGTGTCTGTGAGACAGGAGAGTCACTGTGTCTGTATGGTGATTTACTCCATGCCAAAGTGTACAATGTTTCGGCTTCAAAGCTGAACCTTTCGCAAGTGAATACGAGGTGGACTGAGTTGCTTTAAAGAGCACCTGTCATCAGATTCATGCTTACTGAAGACACTGGCTGCACACTTGCAGCCATCTATGTTTTACTCTGAAAGTTGTGGCTTTTCAGAGGAGACATGCTTTGAAAAGCCTGCCAAGGACTAGTGTGGCACCCTGCTGTTCACAGGTACCACAGGGCCCAGGGTGCATGGACAGGCTTCTCCACAAGAGGCCCTCATTACATACAAACACCTCCACCCTTCCACCTCATACCACCAGAGGGAGCCCGTTAGGGATATATATATGGAGGGTGGAGCCAGGCAGTGAGTTAGTTGTTTAGTCAGACAGAGTCAGAGAGTCTGAGAGCGTGCTGACGCTGAGAGCAGCAAAAACGCAGCACGTCTGCTGCTGAGTTCTGAGGGCCCCGAGTGTGGCCGACGGCAAGGAGGAGAGGAGAGAGGAGTTGAGGGGGCAGAGGAGCATCATAGGTTCACCCCAAATATACAAACCGGACACCGGGTCCGCACCTACAGGGTCCTTTATACCCAGTGGGGATCACCGGCATACCAGGAGGACTACAAGTCCCTGGCTGACCTGAAGCTAAACACTTAACAGGATCAGGAACCACGAAGGCCCCTTTTTGGTTGACCGCCCTGGGCCACGGACCGGGCCAGCCACTGTGACATATCCCCCCCAGCATCCATAGGCCCGGCTGCCGAGTACCCCATAGCCCCGGGGGCGCGACACTAGGTGTCTCCAATATCTGGTCCAAGGCTGGTCCATGGAGACTTCTCCCCTGCTAGGCCCACTAGATTGACAGGTTTCTCCTTAACTACACACAAATGGAGAAGTCACCGAAGACCGCATCAGACTAGTCAGTGGAGACTCATAGTCCCCAACCAGAGAGCACTGGGATGGACATCCACCATATTACAAGAAGACATCTAGCCCATAAAATGAGATTGAAGCGTACATGCCCTCCAAACTTTGGATGGAGCTTTAACCCATTAAATACCATAATGTGTGAAATAGGAGACCGCAGGATCACTATATAACAATGATGCTGTCAATCACTACAAGTGTGAATGGGACACAGGAACTCAGCTCAACTTTGGGGCCAAAATGTTCTATCTAACTATCTAGAGATAGAAAAATAAAAGTAATACTTTTCATGCAAAAATTGGTGCAAAGCCCCCAAGGTTATCACCAAATATTCATATTTACAAATCCCAAAAATGGGGAGTTTTTGAATGAAAACTCTTCAAACTCCTCCCCATTACTTCTCTGTAAAATTTCTGACATTTGTATGTTTTATATGTTTGGTTTGATCAATACCTTACAGACCATCTTTGATTCTATAATTAATAACCCGGAAAAAATCTCAAATTCATGTGTGTGGGCAACTGTACAAAAAAATGAATGACATAATCTGATTCAGAGGACTGAACATACCTAAAATCAAGCCTAATATCTGAGGCACACAAAAAAATATTAATTTGTTCCCCAGTTCTATCTACAGAGGCTTGCTAAAGTATTCATCCCCTTGGCTTTTTACCTTTTTTGTTATATTACAACCTGTGCTTAAATATTTTTGTAATCCAATTTGTGTGTGATGCATCAGCACTGAAAAGTCTAAGTTTTTGAAGTGAAGTGAGAAAAATCTAGGCATAAATTACATTTATAGGATCAAATAACTAAAAATTGGCATGTGCATATGTATTCACCCATTTTGTGATGAAGCCCCTAAACATTTCTGGTGCAAGCTATTACCTTCATAAGTCACATGCTTAGTGACAGGATGTCCACCTGTGTGCAATCTAAATGTCACATGTCTGTCAGTATATACAATTTACCTTTACTGAAAGGCCACAGAGGCTGCAAAACCACTAAGCAAGAGGCTCCACTAACCAAACAACACCATGAAGACCAAGGAGATCTCCAAACATCACCATGACTACCAAGGAGATCTCCAAACAACACCATGAAGACCAAGGAGATCTCCAAACAACACCATGAAGACCAAGGAGATCTCCAAACAACACCATGAAGACTAAGGAGATCTCCAAACAACACCATGAAGACCAAGGAGATCTCCAAACAACACCATGAAGACCAAGGAGATCTCCAAACAAGTCAGGACAAAGTTGTTGAGAAGAACAAGTCAGGGCTGGGTTATAAAAAAATATCCTAATCTCTGATGATCCCCCGGAGCACCATCAAATCCATCATCATGAAATGGAAAGAACATGGTACCACAACAAACCTGCCAACAGAGGGCCGCCCACCAAAACTCTCAGCCCGGGCAAGGAGGGCATTAATCAGAGGGGCTGCACAGAGACCAAAGATAACCCTGAAGGAGCTGCACAGTTCCCAAACAGAGACTGGAGTATCTGTCCATATGACCACATTAAGCCGTATGCTCCATAGAGGTGATCTTTATGGAAGAGTGGGCAGAAAAAAAGCTTTTACTTAAACACAAAAATTGTAAGGCTCGTTTTGAGTTTGCCAAAAGACGTGTGGGTGGAGGAAGGTGCTGTGGTCTGATGAGACCAAAATTGAACTTTTTGGCCACCAAATTAGTAAATGCTATGTCTGGTGCCAAACCAACACAGCTCATCACCCCAAGAGCACCATCCCCACAGTGAAACATGGTGGTGGCAGCATCATGCTGTGGGGATGTTTTTCAGAAGCAGGGACAGGGAAAATGGTCCGAGTCGAGGGGAAGATTGATGGTGCGAAATGCAGGGATATTCTTGAGCAAAACCTGTTTCAGTCTGTCAGTGATTTGAGACTTAGACGGAGATTCACCTTCCAACAAGACAATGACCCAAAGCATACTGCTAAAGCAACACTCGAGTGGTTTAAGGGGAAACGTGTAAATGTTTAGGAGTGGCCGAGTCAAAGCCCAGACCTTAATCCAATTGAGAATCTGTGGTCAGAATTGAATATTTCTGTTCACTAAAGGATACCATCTAACCTGAAGGAGCTGGAGCAGTTTTGCCTTGAGGAATGGGCAAAAATCCCAGTGGCAAGATGTGGAAGCTCATAGAGACTTATCCAAAGCAACTTGCAGCTGTGATTGTCTCAAAAGGAGACAAAAGTATTGACATTAGGGAGTGAATAGTTATGCACACTAAAAATTTCAGTTATTTTGTCCTATTTGTTGTTTGCTTCACAATAAAAAGAAAACCAAATGTTCACTGTTATCGGCATGTTCTTTACATGAACTGATGCAAATCCTCAAAAAAAAAAACAGTGAAATTCCAGGTTGTGAGGAAGCAAAACACGAAAAATTACAAAGGGGTCAATACTTTCACAAGCCACTGTATCTACAGTATCTACCACAAAAATGACAAAGGTTCAATCGTTAATGTTGCCACCATGGACATGAGTAAATAAACCGTTGATTTTTGTGCCAGAATCTAGAATGCTGCCTACAATTACATTTTTTATATTCTATCTATCTATCTATCTATCTATCTATCTATCTATCTATCTATCTATCTATCTATCTATCATCTATCTATCTATTATCTATCTATCATCTATTATCTATCATCTATCTATTATCTATCATCTATCTATCTATTATCTATTGTGAGGCAGTGACCGGGATCGTATACGAGGAACGTTATATATCACCAGAATGTGTACAGAGACCTATTAAATCTATTGGAGTGCATTGCAGTTGTGGCACCCCAGTGGGTCTGGTTGCCACAGTGGTAGTAATACCATGTCTGGGAGCAAAACAGGAGTTTCCTGGTCAGGAACACACAACATGCAACACCTCTTGCCCCAGACCAGAAAGGGGAGGATCCTGCCCTATATAACTGGATCTGGAGGCGGGGTTAGGGGAGTCTAGTGTCAGGAGTCAGAGAGGACACAAAGGAGCAAGGAGCTGAGGACTGGAGCTGGCAGAGCTCGTCCTGGCCAGAGTACATACAGAGGACCGGACACCGGAGTCCGAGGCTGTGGGGATTGTATATCCAGCAGCAGAAACCGCACGGCAGGAGATTGTAGGTCTCCTGGCCAACAGAAGCCCGAAGGCTCAGCCACACGAAAGGACCAGTACCGCCACAGAGGAGCAAGGAATACACGGGATCCGAGTCGCCAGCCATACGGGTGAGCACAGCACGTCACACTCAGGGACGTGGGCTACAACACGACTATAAGCGGGATAGCCAAAGAGTACAGTTAGAACGGCAGGCCTACAACTCCACCTGGCCAGGGGAATTCTAGGATTGCTCCTAGACTGACCAGGCCCTCATCCCTAGCAAGTAATCCCGTTGGGGCCTATATATTTGCCACCAGTAAAGACCCTAGGACTGCACTGCAAAGACTCCATGTTATTATTACTGATCCAGGCACTATCACCACCATCATCCACTCAAGCTGCCCTGAAGCTCCACTCTTCCTGTGGGGAGTTACATCACCTTGCTGCACAAACCACCAGCTTCAGCGGACTGCTCCGCAGCGGCGGTTTCCAATAACCGCATTCCACAGGTGGTGTAGTCGGACTATTTAAAACAGATACACATAGACTACCCTGGTTTGACCGCCCTGGGTCACGGACCGGGTCGTCGCCACGGTGACTACAACCCCCAGCATCTACAAGGCCTGGCTCCGGGTACCCCCACGGCCCAGGGGGCACGTCACAGTCACAGATACAGCTGCGGCTGCAATGCAGGAATGAAGGTGAGCATTGACCTGGTCGGTTATAGGAAGTTTCGCCCCCAGCAGTACGCCCCCAGCAATTTTCCCCCAGCAGCTTGCCCCCATCTGTTCACCCCAGGTACATTTCGCCCCCGCACATTTCGCCCCTATCATTTCGCCCCCAGGAAGATTCGCCCCCGCACATTTCGCCCCCCCCACGTTTCGGCCCCGTCGAACTGGGGGCGATATGTGCGGGGGTGAGATGTGCGGGGGCAAAACATCCTGGGGGCCAAATTCTGGGGACGAAATGTGCGGGGGCGAAATGTACCCGGGGGAGAGTTGCTGGGGGCGGGGGCGAACTGCTGGGGCCAAACTGCTGGGGGCGAACTGCTGGGGGCGAAACATCCAATTCCCAACCTTGGTCAGGCTATCTGGCTAATGCAGATTAAGTAAAACCCAGCAGGGCCTTCATTTCTTGGAGGAGGCTACAGGAGGCAGTGGGGCGGCCTCCTCCCTCCAACCCGGGTTTTCCAGTGGCTCTTGCCACAGGTCCTTTAAAATCCCTGCACTAAGGATTAGTGTTGTTCAGTGTTGGGACCTGCTAGGAGCACAGCAGGAAAGCTCGGCGGGACTCTGTATAGCTGAACCCACGCCTGGGAAGGCTCTGCACCTGTCAGGCTCTGAGCGTCCCAGTGTGGCCGTTGTGTAGCACCCTGAGGATTCGGCTGCTACAGGGGTATTGCACCTCAACCCAGAGGTGTGATATTCCACTCCCGGGTAAGGATGGAGTGTGAAACTGAGCCCAGAGAGCTGCATGCACTACACACATCCCATTTCCGGAGGGCAGACCAACGGTACTCCCACTTAGAAATGTGCAGGTACGACCGAGTCTGTCCTTGGCTGGAGTGGGAGGGGGGTGGAACATCCCAAGTAGTGTAGGGGCAGATAGGGGGAGCAGCCTGGGTAAGGTTAGGAGCTCATTGGGTGCTGGTCACCTGAGCTCACACATAGAGGGAGTATTTAAGGTGGGCACCATCTAAGATCAGAGTCAGTCTGTGTAACATACCTGGCGGCGTCCTTGCATGGTGGTCCTTCTCCCACTGTGCAAGAGAGCGCACTTGATCTCCTGTCCAGAATGTCTCTCTGGCTTCCCTCCATGCTGTCTGTTTGTGTCTGTTTCTGCTGCTTAAGGGCGGCGCCCGATCACTTCCTGCTTTTTGTACCTGCTGTGGGTCACGCCCCTTGTGCGTCCTCAGCCTATTGCTGTCTGACACTTGGTATATAGCTCAGCAGCTCCCTTCTATCCCTGCCTGAGCATAAGTGTTTCTTTCAGTGTGTGCTTGCACTCTGAAGGTGCCAGGTCCCGTTCTGTGTTCTCTTGTCTGCCTATCCTGGAGGCTGTATTTCCAGGCCTGTCTGAACACGCTCCTAGCCTGTTCCTCCTGCCTTCTAGGGGCCGATTACCTAGACCTGTTCCTGTATCTTGTCTGACCTGTCTGAACACGCTCCTAGCCTGTTCCTCCTGCCTTCTAGGGGCCGGTTCCCTAGACCCGCTCCTGTATCTTGTCTGTCCTGTCTGAACACGCTCCTTGCCTGTTCGTCCTGCCTCTCTGGGGGCCGTATTCCCAGACCCGCTCCTGTGTCCCGCTGCGGTGTCGGTCTCCTCCGTACACTCAGTTCCAGTCTGAACTCTCTCCTATCCTTTACCTGTTTTTCCTCTATGTCCGTTCCCTTCCTTTTTCTGCAGAGTCTGAACTCGTACCTAACTCCTGCTTGTTGTCTCTGTACTCCCGTTTGTGAGTTTGTGGTCCACTCGCTACTTCACTGCAAGTACCCTGTGGGTGTCTGGCTCTGCCTTTCCCTTCCTGTCTGTTCCGTGTGAACAGAGCCCTGTCCCCCCTACTCAGCCTAGCCTGCTCTGACTCCTCTGGCCGCTGCTCCGGCAGTCCTGTCCTGCCCTGCTTCTGCCCGCTGCTCCGGCAGTCCTGTCCTGCCCTGCTTCTGCCCGCTGCTCCGGCAGTCCTGTCCTGCCCTGCTTGTGCTCGCTGCTCCGGCAGTCCTGTCCTGCCCTGCTTGTGCTCGCTGCTCCTGCAGCCCCGTCCTGCTCTGTTCTTGCCCACCGCTTCGGGCGTTCCCTCTCTGCTGTGGTTGTCTACCGCATCTGCGGTTCTGTGACCCAGTCTGTACTGGGTCTTAACCTTTCTGTGCTCCAGCCCGTCCTTTCGGCCAGTACCTCCCTGCCTGCATACTCGCCTGTATCCACCCATCTGCATACCTGCCGTGTTTGCTTATATCCACCAGTCTGTGCCAGCCTAACCTGCCTGTTCCTGAGTCCCAGTGTGTACTGGGTCCTATCCCGCCTGTGTTCCTACCTGCTAGTGCCTCCCTGTCTGCACTCTAGCTGTGCTTGCCTGTACCCCTCTACCTGTATTGTTCCTGAGTCCCAGTGTGTACTGGGTCCTATCCCGCCTGTGTTCCTACCTGCTAGTGCCTCCCTGTCTGCACTCTAGCTGCGCTTGCCTTTACCCGCCTGCCTGCATACCAGTCGTGCCTGCCTATACCCTCCAGTCTGTGTGCCAGCCTACCAGCCTGTTCCTGTATTCCCCTGTGTGGGTCAACAGCCGTGTCCGGGGTCTGTCCTGGAGTAGCACCTGGTCCCTCTGCTCGGTTCCTCCTTGGTGCACTGGCGTCGTATGCCGTCGTGCGACCCTGGTCGGATCGGGTGAATACTTAGTCACGCCCCTCCAGGCATTCACTCTCCGGCACGGTCCAGTGGAATCACTACCAATCCCACGCACACGCCGCTTAGCCCGGGCGTGTGCATAACAGCATGCTCAGGCCATGGTTCCCGTTGAGCCCCACGGCCTTCGCTCTCTGAGAAGTTTTCCAGCGAATACATGCATTAAAATAAATAAATAAATATTTTTTTTTTTTCCTTTAGCTGAGTTCCAGGCGAATTACGCACCCGTCCAGATGGATCTATCTGCTCTCGTTCCCGCGGATCCGCTACGTTATTATGGGGATCCTAGACAAAGTCGTGCATTTGTGGAGCAATGCATGCTACACTTTAAGGCCTACCCTCTCTACTTTCCTTCCGATTGGGCTAAAGTGGCCTTTATGATGTCTTACCTGGCGGGTGATGCCTTGGAATGGATCAACCCCCTATATGAAACACAGGATCCGATCCTCCGGGACCTAATGGCCTTCCTGGTGGCCTTTCTAATGGTCTTCGATGATCCTAACCCGGAGGCTCCTGCTGAAGCTTCACCTCCCAATATCCCGGAGCAGCCCCGATGGGTAATGTGTGTGGGTAGCGCAATAGTCCTCCAGCCCAATGAGACTACTGCCCACCCAGAATCCTCACAGGGTGACTACGCTTTCCGGAATACTTCTCTCAACCTCAAGAGGCAGTCCAGACGTGCTAGACTTAGAGGCAAGCCGTCACGCCAGGGTCTGTCCTCCCTGAGACCTCCTGACCCCAACCTTGAAGTCCCTACTGAAGCTTCATCTCCCTGTATTCCAGAGAAACCCCAATGGGTAATGTGCGTGGGTAGTGCACCAGTTCTCCTGCCCGAAGAGACTTCTGCCCATCCAGACTCCACACAGGAGAACTTCCTGCACCCGGCATCAGTTGCTTCTCTCTCTTTAACCGGTGTGCATGTCCAAGGATGCGCCAAAGCTGTGGTTACCTCAGAGTCTGTGCACCTCTACTACCTGGCGGAGGATCCCCTGTTGCCTCCAGAATCCTCCGGGATACCACTCGATGACAAATGGAGAGAGACTTCTCTACACCCGGTACTCAATACTTTGTCCGCTTCGTCCTGTGAGCCTGACAATGGGTACCCCAAAGTGGTAGTTACCCCCGAGTCTCTACACCCCTCCGACCAGGCGGAGGATCTCCAGTTGTCTCCTGAACCCTTCGGGGTGCTACCTGGTAGCGAAAGGACAGAGACTCTCCTATACTCTGTACCTGATACCTCGCTCGCTTCGTCCAGTGAGTCCAACCTAGTGTACTCCGAAGCAGAGGTTACTCCCGAGTCTCTACACCCCTCCGACCAGGCGGAGGACCTCCAGTTGTGTTCAGAACCCTTTGGGGTGCCACCTGGTGGTGAAAGGACAGAGACTCTCCTATACTCTGTACCTGATACCTCGCTCGCTTCGTCCAGTGAGTCCAACCTAGTGTACTCCGAAGCAGAGGTTACTCCCGAGTCTCTACACCCCTCCGACCAGGCGGAGGACCTCCAGTTGTGTTCAGAACCCTTCGGGGTGCCACCTGGTGGTGAATGGACAGAGACTTTCCTATACTCGGTACCCGATACCTCGCCTGCTTCCTCCAGTGAGTCCGACCTAGTGTACTCTGAAGCAGTTGTTTTCTCTGAGCCTCTGCACTCTTCTGACCCGGCGGAGGACCTCCAGTTGTTTCCTGAATCCTCCGGGGTACCACCAGATAACAAAGAGACAGTGACTTTTCCTCATTATGTACCTGATAACCCGTCTATTTTTTCCTGTGAGCTTGACAAGATGTACCTCGAAGCAGAGATTACCCTCAAGTCTCTGTCCCCCTCCAACCCAGTGAACGACTGGTCCTCGAATTCCCTGCGGAAGATTCTGGCAGGCCTGAAGAAGAGGGGGCGTAAGGGGGGAGGTACTGTAACATACCTGGCGGCGTCCTTGCATGGTGGTCCTTCTCCCACTGTGCAAGAGAGCGCACTTGATCTCCTGTCCAGAATGTCTCTCTGGCTTCCCTCCATGCTGTCTGTTTGTGTCTGTTTCTGCTGCTTAAGGGCGGCGCCCGATCACTTCCTGCTTTTTGTACCTGCTGTGGGTCACGCCCCTTGTGCGTCCTCAGCCTATTGCTGTCTGACACTTGGTATATAGCTCAGCAGCTCCCTTCTATCCCTGCCTGAGCATAAGTGTTTCTTTCAGTGTGTGCTTGCACTCTGAAGGTGCCAGGTCCCGTTCTGTGTTCTCTTGTCTGCCTATCCTGGAGGCTGTATTTCCAGGCCTGTCTGAACACGCTCCTAGCCTGTTCCTCCTGCCTTCTAGGGGCCGATTACCTAGACCTGTTCCTGTATCTTGTCTGACCTGTCTGAACACGCTCCTAGCCTGTTCCTCCTGCCTTCTAGGGGCCGGTTCCCTAGACCCGCTCCTGTATCTTGTCTGTCCTGTCTGAACACGCTCCTTGCCTGTTCGTCCTGCCTCTCTGGGGGCCGTATTCCCAGACCCGCTCCTGTGTCCCGCTGCGGTGTCGGTCTCCTCCGTACACTCAGTTCCAGTCTGAACTCTCTCCTATCCTTTACCTGTTTTTCCTCTATGTCCGTTCCCTTCCTTTTTCTGCAGAGTCTGAACTCGTACCTAACTCCTGCTTGTTGTCTCTGTACTCCCGTTTGTGAGTTTGTGGTCCACTCGCTACTTCACTGCAAGTACCCTGTGGGTGTCTGGCTCTGCCTTTCCCTTCCTGTCTGTTCCGTGTGAACAGAGCCCTGTCCCCCCTACTCAGCCTAGCCTGCTCTGACTCCTCTGGCCGCTGCTCCGGCAGTCCTGTCCTGCCCTGCTTCTGCCCGCTGCTCCGGCAGTCCTGTCCTGCCCTGCTTCTGCCCGCTGCTCCGGCAGTCCTGTCCTGCCCTGCTTCTGCCCGCTGCTCCGGCAGTCCTGTCCTGCCCTGCTTCTGCCCGCTGCTCCGGCAGTCCTGTCCTGCCCTGCTTGTGCTCGCTGCTCCGGCAGTCCTGTCCTGCCCTGCTTGTGCTCGCTGCTCCTGCAGCCCCGTCCTGCTCTGTTCTTGCCCACCGCTTCGGGCGTTCCCTCTCTGCTGTGGTTGTCTACCGCATCTGCGGTTCTGTGACCCAGTCTGTACTGGGTCTTAACCTTTCTGTGCTCCAGGCCGTCCTTTCGGCCAGTACCTCCCTGCCTGCATACTCGCCTGTATCCACCCATCTGCATACCTGCCGTGTTTGCTTATATCCACCAGTCTGTGCCAGCCTAACCTGCCTGTTCCTGAGTCCCAGTGTGTACTGGGTCCTATCCCGCCTGTGTTCCTACCTGCTAGTGCCTCCCTGTCTGCACTCTAGCTGTGCTTGCCTGTACCCCTCTACCTGTATTGTTCCTGAGTCCCAGTGTGTACTGGGTCCTATCCCGCCTGTGTTCCTACCTGCTAGTGCCTCCCTGTCTGCACTCTAGCTGCGCTTGCCTTTACCCGCCTGCCTGCATACCAGTCGTGCCTGCCTATACCCTCCAGTCTGTGTGCCAGCCTACCAGCCTGTTCCTGTATTCCCCTGTGTGGGTCAACAGCCGTGTCCGGGGTCTGTCCTGGAGTAGCACCTGGTCCCTCTGCTCGGTTCCTCCTTGGTGCACTGGCGTCGTATGCCGTCGTGCGACCCTGGTCGGATCGGGTGAATACTTAGTCACGCCCCTCCAGGCATTCACTCTCCGGCACGGTCCAGTGGAATCACTACCAATCCCACGCACACGCCGCTTAGCCCGGGCGTGTGCATAACAGTCTGCCACAGTCAGTCAGTCTGTGAGAAGCCAGAGGAAGAGGAGCAGAGCAGCCCCAGAGAGAGAGAGAGGAGAAAGGAAGAAAGACCCAGAGGGGGTGAAAGAAAAGGACTCTGAGAACCCAAAGTCCATCACCGGGTGAAGAGTTGGCAACTGGGTACCGGATCCCAAACTGGTGGGGGCTAAAGCACACCCTAGCCAGAGACCGGAGGCCGTGGGCAGGATCTGCCACAGCCACCCACCACATCCACCCGGAAGGCAAACCACGTGTAGGGTCAGGGAACCCAAGGCCAAGGGTCTCCCAACAGAAGGCCCGAGGGAGCTGGACCTAGGTGGATCCCTGGTGGGGACGGCCAGAAGACAGGACAGGAAGGAGGGCTCAGGGTCACGCTCCGGACTTGCTTGGGGGTTGGCTGAATCCAGGACCTGGTGGACGCAGCACGGCTCGGGTGGTCACTTGAAGCTGGAGTGACCGGAACATCAGCAGTAAGTAAATACCCTAAACTGCACAACCCGACTCTGTCTTTAATTACCATCTATGCTGCACCACCACAACCCCCATCCTCTGCACCTGACCCCCTGAGGCTATACCCCACCCGTTGGGGGTTATACTATCAAAAGCTGCACCAACACCATCAGCCTCAGCGGACCCTGCTGCAGCGGCGGCCGTAGTGACCGCAATACAACGGGTGGCGTAGTCGACATAAAGAACTTTATAACATCTGTAGGACTGCCACATACTCTGAGCTTGACACCCTGGGCACGGACCGGGTCACAGCCACTCGGAGACTACAACCCCCATCTGATCCGGCTCCGGGTATTCCCCTAAAGAATATGGCCCAGGGGGTGCGTCAACTTTGGCGTAGTCGGCAGGATAACGTGCCCGCAACACCCGGGTACTGCGTGCCTGAAGAAAAGAACAAGTTTACCTCAAAAAGAAGTCTCCCGCCGGTCCCGGAGGGTCCCCGCCATCGGACTCCATCACAGATCGATTCCCGCCGGTTGTCCGCCATTAACAGCTTTTTCCCGCCATCTGCAGAGTTTCCCGCCACTGGGAGACGATTCCCGCCATTTCCAAAGGTTTCCCGCCTTGTCAGAGCGGACCAGAGGATGGCAAGAGGCCGCCTCCCATCGTGGGCCAGGACCGAAAATGGCGCCAAAAGTGGAAACCGCCCCCACCAACAGAGACTGTGATGCTAGAGGTGTCTGTCAGCGTGAAAGAACTGCCCCTGGAGCTGACAATCACCAAGTGGCCCCGGGACCGCCCTCGAAGTGGGAGGACTGAGAACAAGAGAGCAAAGATGGGTGTCGCCTGGAGCAGTCTGGAGAGAGCGCACCCGGAGACAAGAAGCCTAGAGCTGAGTCCAGAAGAAGCTTACCCGGAGATGGGAGAAGAGCAGAGCAGCACCGGCCCGCTGGCCAGGAGCCTGCCGGGAACAGCAGAAGGAGAGCAGAGCAGCACCGACCCGTTGATCAGGAGCCTGCTAGAAGCAACGACCCCACTAGGCCTAGTGGAGGTCCTAGCACAGCTCCCCCGAGACCGGGAGTGTGCGCAGACCGCTCTGGAGGGCCTCGCACGGAGGATGGCCCGGGTGCAGCGAGAGACGTTGGCGGAGTGGAGCCGTGAGATGGCCCAGCAGACCGAGACCCGTCAGCGGAGCACGCCACCCAAGACGAGGAGACAGACCGCCTCTGAGGATGGCGCAGGAGGACTGAAGGCCGGAGACGGCGCCGAGAAGGGAGCCGAACGAAAGGAGGCAGGTAAAGGGGACGTCTCTACCCCAAGCCGGGAAACCGCGTGCCTGCCCCAGCTCCCCGTCGCAGAGCCCGAAGTACCCCCTGCCGTGCCCGTAACCGCAACGTCACCGCCACAGACTAGGCCTCAACCGGAAGCCGCAGCCGCGACCCCTGTGACCCCTGTGACGTCACACGCCTCGACCCCGAGCGTGACCAAGCAGGAAGTACCACCAGCCTGGTCGCAAGGCCTAGTACCCCCGGGCGCCGCAATACCAACAGCGCCCCCTACCTCCGCGGAGCCACCGGCCTGGTCGCAGGGCCAAGTAGCCCAGGGCGCCGCCGTCCTTACGGTGCCCTTCACTTTCCAGGTGCCCCAGGCCTGGCCGCAAGGCCTGGGCAACCCGGGCGCCGCCACCACCACCGCGCCCATAAAACCTAAAGTACCGCACCTGGGTGAGGACCTGTTCGCCCAACATACGTGCCCGGATGGGCAGCCCTTCATATGGCCACCGGAGTTTCACCATCCCCGACTCCGGAAAGAGAGACCCCTAGATGAACCCCTGATCCCGGCTCCAAAGCCCGTTAAGAGGATCTCGCCCCCGCTAGCAGAAGCGCAGTTTGAGTGGGACCCCACCGGAGAAGATCTCATGGGGTTCACTCAAGAGACTCGGGCAGCCGCAGCGGAGCGTGCAGAGTGCTGCCGCCAGCAGCTCGAGGTCTTTGAGAGAGAGCGGAGAGAGAGGCGGGTCCGGGAACAGCAAGCTCAAGTAAGGAGCGCGGAGCAGAAGAGCCGGGCCAGGAGAGACCCCCGTGCAGCGCATAGTCCCCGCACCACCGGGACTGTGATCAAGTTTAACATGCAGCATGGGTGGGGCTTCATCCGAGACCACCGCACCCCAGGCGACGTCTTCGTGACCAGGAGAGACGTTGAGTCCCACCTACCGGAGGGACACAGAGGTCGTGACCTTTACATCGGGGACGAGGTCACCTTTACCCGGCACAAGTGTGCCAAAGGACCCTACGCCCTCCATGTGCATCGCCTGACGGAGGAAGAGCTGCGGTGTGAGGAGGAAGAACAAGAGGACCCGGACGGGTCTGAAGCTAAAGGTAACCACAAAGAAAGAGCAGGAGGACGTCGTCGTTGAGTACGGCAGAGTAGAAGCTGTATATAGTTACCCGTAGGGGTACCAAAGAAACTGTTGCTGATAATATAGTCCCCGTTGGGACCAGCAAGTGTGAACTGTTTACCCGTTTATCCCTTAAATACCTGGCCGAGGACTGAGAGCGGCCATATCCCTTGTATATAGTTGCGCTTCCTAAAAGCACCCCCTACCGGTTTTATAGGAAAACCATTTTTCTAGAGAAACTGTTGCACTTTTCCCGGGCACACGTTGCACAGTGTCCGGAGGAGGAGCCAGAGGCGACGAGAATGTTATTAATATGAAAAGTTTTATGATGATGCTGATATATATATGATATTTTATATGTTTTTATTATGTTGTTTATATGAAAAAAAAATGTATGTTTGTGGATGTTTATCTCTTACAGCCCGAGGACGTGCTGTGGTTTACCAGGGGGGAATGTAGCACCCTGAGGATTCGGCTGCTACAGGGGTATTGCACCTCAACCCAGAGGTGTGATATTCCACTCCCGGGTAAGGATGGAGTGTGAAACTGAGCCCAGAGAGCTGCATGCACTACACACATCCCATTTCCGGAGGGCAGACCAACGGTACTCCCACTTAGAAATGTGCAGGTACGACCGAGTCTGTCCTTGGCTGGAGTGGGAGGGGGGTGGAACATCCCAAGTAGTGTAGGGGCAGATAGGGGGAGCAGCCTGGGTAAGGTTAGGAGCTCATTGGGTGCTGGTCACCTGAGCTCACACATAGAGGGAGTATTTAAGGTGGGCACCATCTAAGATCAGAGTCAGTCTGCCACAGTCAGTCAGTCTGCCACAGTCAGTCAGTCTGTGAGAAGCCAGAGGAAGAGGAGCAGAGCAGCCCCAGAGAGAGAGAGAGGAGAAAGGAAGAAAGACCCAGAGGGGGTGAAAGAAAAGGACTCTGAGAACCCAAAGTCCATCACCGGGTGAAGAGTTGGCAACTGGGTACCGGATCCCAAACTGGTGGGGGCTAAAGCACACCCTAGCCAGAGACCGGAGGCCGTGGGCAGGATCTGCCACAGCCACCCACCACATCCACCCGGAAGGCAAACCACGTGTAGGGTCAGGGAACCCAAGGCCAAGGGTCTCCCAACAGAAGGCCTGAGGGAGCTGGACCTAGGTGGATCCCTGGTGGGGACGGCCAGAAGACAGGACAGGAAGGAGGGCTCAGGGTCACGCTCCGGACTTGCTTGGGGGTTGGCTGAATCCAGGACCTGGTGGACGCAGCACGGCTCGGGTGGTCACTTGAAGCTGGAGTGACCGGAACATCAGCAGTAAGTAAATACCCTAAACTGCACAACCCGACTCTGTCTTTAATTACCATCTATGCTGCACCACCACAACCCCCATCCTCTGCACCTGACCCCCTGAGGCTATACCCCACCCGTTGGGGGTTATACTATCAAAAGCTGCACCAACACCATCAGCCTCAGCGGACCCTGCTGCAGCGGCGGCCGTAGTGACCGCAATACAACGGGTGGCGTAGTCGACATAAAGAACTTTATAACATCTGTAGGACTGCCACATACTCTGAGCTTGACACCCTGGGCACGGACCGGGTCACAGCCACTCGGAGACTACAACCCCCATCTGATCCGGCTCCGGGTATTCCCCTAAAGAATATGGCCCAGGGGGTGCGTCAGTTGCACACGGCAACCATTGTGTATGGACTTCTGTTAACCCGGCTGCAAACCGGAGGACTTTCTGTTAACCCGTGAGTTGCTGAAATAAAAGCTGTTAATGTTGGACTTGCTTGGGTCACTGCCTCAGTTACTGCATGGTGTGAACACCGCCGCCTTACAGCTTGGTGGAGAATGCGGGCATAGTGACTGAGGCATACCCCACCGGCAGCTGCATGACAACAATCCGGCCGGCCACCTTTCAGCCTAACCCCGTGGACAAAATGGAGGAACTGTTAAGGCAATTGGTCCTCACGCAGCGGCAGCAGCAGGAGCAGTTCAAGCAGCAGCACACCAATGAGCTGATCGTGCAGCAACTCACAGCCCTGTGGGAGACGCCGACGGCACCAGCCCCGGAACGTCGAGAGGCCCGTGACAAGGTTCGCTCAGCATTGAGGAAGATGGGACCGGAGGACGACGTGGAAGTGTGACGCCCTGCGGCTGCAGGCTGTCACAGAACTCCTGGGTGTTGCACAGATGGATTCTCCCCAGTGGCCTCAATACATGCAGACACCTCCACCCAAGTCCACTAGATGGAGCCCTGTCAGGTATATATATACTGGGGGTTGGAGTTCAGGAAGTCAGTCAGTGGGAAGCAGTGAGTGTGACACGATGCTGCAGCACCAGACAAGCTGAAGTCTGTGTGGCTGAAAGCCAGGCTAGGCCCAAGCTGCGGGCTACTCTGGCCAGTGAGAGCCTAGAGTGGGCTAGAAGGAAAGGAGAAGAGAAGAGCCTTGAGGGACAGAGGAACCACAGAGGGTTCGTCCCCTGATGCAAGCCAGGCACCGGGCCCGAGCCTATTGGGATCTCTATGCCCAGTAGGGAATCCGGCATACTGAGGAGGATTTCATATCCCTCAGTCCATCCATGAATACCGCACATTCAGAGGACTAGGTACCACGAAGGCCCCAGCGTCCAGGGATCGTGGTAACCAGTGGGAAAGCCCTCGCCGCCAAGCAACATGGGTGAGAGAAACATCAAGGGAGCTAGACCCTGTTCCAGGCAGGTCAGACGCTCCAAGGAGAGAGGCAGGAAGATACAGGCAAGGAGGCCTTACACCCGCTCACTGGGGAGCAAGTCCAGAAGTGCACACCACCTACAAGTACCCTGGACCATACCTGCCTACCATCTGCAGTAAAGGTACTGAAACTAGCCCCGGTGTGTGTGTCTGTTCTTCCTCTGACCCGGCTGGGTCCCCTCTCTCCTGCATCCCTTCATACCATCCCTGCCCCGGGGGCCCGCTCCACCTGTGGGGAGCAGAAACACCTCAGCTGCCATCCCAACACCCCCGGAGGTCTGAAGCAGCGCTGGTAATCGTTACCAGGTACCACAGGTGGCGTCACGAACTGTTTATTTATTTTATCCATGTTCCAATCCCCTTTTTCAAGAGTGACCCCAGGGTACGGGCCCGGGAGCCGACCACCTCGACATCCCCCAAACCAGGTAAAGGCCCGGGTACCGAGTCATCCCCATCCCCTGGGCGCGTCAACTCAATCCTGGCGTCACGAATAGGATTGCATGCCCGTTGCCACCGGGTACTGTGCGCCTTAAAGTACTGTGTCGCATACCGTGGTGACGTTTTCCCGCAAATTGCCACTGTTTCCCGCCATTGTCCGCCATTTTCGAGTCGCCACGCGGGAAGAAGAGGGGAGTAACCGCGGGAACCAGAGAGGCGTGACCGCTGGAAGCGCGCAAAGTTCAAGCCCCGCCTCACGCACTGATGCAGTGTCAGGTCCTGGAAGGAGACCGCCGTGCCAGGAAGTGCACGCCCTGACGTCAGACGCAAGGGGATGCCAGGTCCTGCACCGGGAACTGCTAGTCGAGCAGTTCTCCTCTTCCCGTCTGAGGGACCGCGGCCAAAGCTTGAAGCCGGAAGGTAGGCCACAGTTAACTAGGGGGGCACAGCGATGGCGGATGATCAGCAACACGCCGGGGCCCCAGTTAATGCCCCAGATGACCAGTCTGCACCCGGCGCTGCTCAGGCAGGAGCAGTCGCCGCACCAGCAGGAGCTGTGGCACTGATGGTGCCCATGGCTCTACAGCATGCCCTAAATGTTCAGAGGGTGAGGGAACTGTTGGAACAGGACACCCTGACTGAACGGGAGGATGACCAGGACGGGTCACCTACCTCCCATCCCCAGGCGCATCCCAGGAGGGGGCGCCCTTGAGCTACTAGTTCCCCGGTAGCTCTCATGTTAAGTATAAGTTAACCTGAACTTGGAGTCCGTGAACTATGAGCGGTCCCACCATTGTACATAGTTTGCACCTCCTGAGGTGCCCCCTGGTGGTTTTCACAAGACCACCACCACTAAAACCTGCTTGGCGTGGCCAAACCAGTGGTCCTACACCAGTCCTGCAGCCCGCCCAGGACCTTCATTGGGGGTTTGGAGCAGGTCCCCCACAAGCCAGCTTACCCGGATGAGAGGGACACACCCGAGGAGGGATCTCATCAAAACTGACCGTTGCAGAAAGTAAAGTTGTTGTAATGTTTAAAAATATGTTATCCTTGTGTTACCTGTTATACAAAAATGTTTCAGTCCGGGAGTACTGACTTTTACTAGGGGGGAATGTGACACCCTGCAGCTGCAGGCTGTCACAGAACTCCTGGGTGTTGCACAGATGGATTCTCCCCAGTGGCCTCAATACATGCAGACACCTCCACCCAAGTCCACTAGATGGAGCCCTGTCAGGTATATACACTGTGTTCCAAATTATTATGCAAATAATATTTTCTCAGATTTTCCCAAATTACCTATATGAATTGCAGTCATTGTAATTTTCCAGTCAAATAACTATTAGAGTACAATTGAAAAGTTTTTGTACAAACTGCCTATGATAACAGTATATTTTTTAAAAAATAAAAAACTCAAACTGCACTCAAAATGCATGTTCCAAATTATTATGCACAGCAGAGTTTTCAACCTTTTCATTTTAATAAAGAACAAAAAAATGGTCATTTTTGAAATTATAAGCATTAGCAGGTTATTACAAACTGAAATCAAACAGTTTTCAACTCAAAACTTTATTCTAGGTGATGTTACATTTGCACATAGGACCCCTTGTTCGAAAGGAGCTTCTGAACTCTCTCGTCCATTGAATTTGTCAGGTTTTGGATGGTTTCTGCTTTAATTGTTTTGCATGAGGACAGAATACCCTTCCAGAGCTGTTGCTTAGATGTGAACTGCCTCCCGCCATCATAGATACTCCTTTTGATGATGCTACAGAGGTTCTCAATGGGGTTGAGGTCAGGGGAGCATGGGTGCTACACCATAAGTTTGTCCCCTTTTATGCCCATAGCAGCCAGAGATGCAGATGTGTTATGTGCAGCATGAGACGGGGCATTATCATGCATGAAATGATCTCAATGGTCCAGATGGATGGAGTGGAGGATGGCTGGTTGATGGACACCCCATGCAAACACGGCTACAGCGCCAACAAGGAGGAGGTGGAGTAATGTTTTGGGCTGGAATCATGGGGAGAGAGATTGTCGGCCCTTTTAGGATGCCTGAAGGGGTAAAGATGAACTCCATAATGTATGTTGAGTTTCTCAAACAGCACTTCCTTCCATGGTTCAAGAAGAAGAACCGTGCATTCCGCAGCAAGATCATTTTCATGCATGATAATGCCCCGTCTTATGCTGCACATAACACATCTGCATCTCTGGCTGCTATGGGCATAAAAGGGGACAAACTTATGGTGTGGCACCCATACTCCCCTGACCTCAACCCCATTGAGAACCTCTGGAGCATCATCAAAAGGAGTGTCTATGATGGCGGGAGGTAGTTCACATCTAAGCAACAGCTCTGGGAGGGTATTCTGTCCTCATGCAAAACAATTAAAGCAGAAACCATCCAAAACCTGACAAATTCAATGGACGAGAGAGTTCAGAAGCTCCTTTCGAACAAGCGGTCCTATGTGCAAATGTTACATCACCTAGAATAAAGATTTGAGTTGAAAACTGTTTGATTTCAGTTTGTAATAACCTGCTAATGCTTATAATTTCAAAAATGACCATTTTTTTGTTCTTTATTAAAATGAAAAGGTTGAAAACTCTGCTGTGCATAATAATTTGGAACATGCATTTTGAGTGCAGTTTGAGTTTTTTATTTTTTTTAAAAATATACTGTTATCATAGGCAGTTTGTACAAAAACCTTTCAATTGTACTCTAATAGTTATTTGACTGGAAAATTACAATGACTGCAATTCATATAAGTAATTTGGGAAAATCTGAGAAAATATTATTTGCATAATAATTTGGAACACAGTGTATATACTGGGGGGTGGAGTTCAGGAAGTCAGTCAGTGAGTGTGACACGATGCTGCAGCACCAGACAAGCTGAAGTCTGTGTGGCTGAAAGCCAGGCTAGGCCCAAGCTGCGGGCTAGTCTGGCCAGTGAGAGCCTAGAGTGGGCTAGAAGGAAAGGAGAAGAGAAGAGCCATGATGGACAGAGGAACCACAGAGGGTTCGTCCCCTGATGCAATCCAGGCACCGGGCCCGAGCCTATTGGGATCTCTATGCCCAGTAGGGAATCCGGCATACTGAGGAGGGTTTCATATCCCTCAGTCCACCCGCGAATACCGCACATTCAGAGGACTAGGTACCACGAAGGCCCCAGCATCCAGGGATCGTGGTAACCAGTGGGAAAGCCCTCGCCGCCAAGCAAGACGGGTGAGAGAAACATCAAGGGAGCTAGACCCTGTTCCAGGCAGGTCAGAAGCTCCAGGGAGAGAGGCAGGAAGATACAGGCAAGGAGGCCTTACACCCGCTCATTGGGGAGCAAGTCCAGAAGTGCACACCACCTACAAGTACCCCGGACCATACCTGCCTACCATCTGCAGTAAAGGTACTGAAACTAGCCCCGGTGTGTGTGTCTGTTCTTCCTCTGACCCGGCTGGGTCCTCTCTCTCCTGCATCCCTTCATACCATCCCTTCCCCGGGGGCGCGCTCCACGTGTGGGGAGCAGAAACACCTCAACTGCCATCTCAACACCCCCGGAGGTCTGAAACAACGCTGGTAATCATTACCAGGTACCACAGGTGGCGTCACAAACTGTTTATTTATTTTATCCAAGTTCCAATCCCCTTTTTCAAGAGTGACCCCAGGGTACGGGCCCGGGAGCCGACCACCGCGACATCCCCCAAACCAGGTAAAGGCCCGGGTACCGAGTCATCCCCATCCCCTGGGCACGTCAGAAGCCTTCCTGACCATTTATGAGCACACAGTGGAGCGGGAAAACCTACCAGCCGGACAGTGGGCATAAGTGGTGGCTACGTTTCTGGTCGGCGATGCCCAAAAGGCCTACTTCAACCTCAGTCAGGAGGACGCCCAGGACTACCAGAGGCTCAAAGGTGAGATTCTTGCCCGACTGGGGGTCAATACATACGTGAGGGCTCAGCGCGTATTTTCATGGGCCTATGTGGAGACCCGACCCGCCCCGCTCTCAGGCTTATGTCCTCCTGCAGCTGGTAAAGAGGTGGCTCCAGCCTGAGTCTTTGACTCCAGCCCAGATGGTGGAGAGGGTGGTGGTCGAACGGCTGGTGAGGACTCTGTCGGCCGCTGTCCAACGTTGGGTGGGGCAAGGGGACCACGGCACCCTCGACCAGGTGGTCAGCCTGATCGAGCACTATTCGGCCACTCAGGACTTTATCCGAGACTCTGCCCCCTCGCGGCTGTCACGCCGATCCCTGCCAACCCAGGAACCGGGATAGGGGTCGCGTCCCTCTGCTGAGGACAGTCAGCACAGTACCCGTGTTGAAGGGGTACCCCGGAGTGAGAGTGGCAGGATACCGGTTCCCTCCCTCATAAGACCTAACAGTACCTCCACCATTAGGTGCTGGCGGTGTCAGGGGCCTGGACATGTGGTTGCTAACTGCCCCCTGACTACGGAACCCATGGACTTCGGGTATAACCGCCGGGTCTCAATGTACGCCCAGACTGTCTGCACTGCGAGCGCCGACCCCCCAGACAGTGAACCCCAACTGTGCCAGGTACTGGTTAATGGGTACCCCACGGAGGCTCTCCTAGATTCGGGAGCCTAGTGACTTTGGTACATACGTCATTTGTGGCAGGAGACAACCCCAGTGGACAGACAGTCGGGGTTGTGTGTATCCATGGGGACTTCCCAGAGTACCCAACAGCGGAGGTAGTTTTGTCCACGCCATGTTGAGACATAAAACATGTGATGGGGGTGGTAAAAACTCTTCCCTATGGGACTGTGTTGGGAAGAGACTTGCACCTGTTCTGGACTCTGTGGGAAAACAAAATCCACTCTCCCCCGGTAAAATGTGTTACAGGCGCTGTACCCGACGAACCCGAGTCAGGGGTACCTGCCGTAGGGGTGTCCAACCTAGGGACAGAGTGTGACCCCGATAGGTTTCCCCTAGAGGTGCTGGCAGGAGAGGTCGAGGAGACGCCATTGATCCCCGAGCTGGAAGTGTCCCGGGGGAACGTTTTTGACAGCTCAGCTACAGGATCCCACTCTGACTCGGGCGCGGGAAAGGGTGTTAGAGGTAAATGGCGTAGCTCAACAGACCGGTGCAGATACTGTATTTCCACGCATGGTAGTCAACGGTGAGTTGCTCTATAGGGTAGACAAAATCAGGGACGAGGTCGTGGAACAGTTAGTGGTACCTCAGTCGTACTGTCGGGCTGTTCTGTTGTTGGCACACACACACCTGCTGGGTGGACACTTAGGGGTTAAAAAGACGCAAGAGCGTATCTTGCAGCGGTTCTTTTGGCCGGGGATTTACGCGGAGGTCCAAAAGTACTGCGAATCCTGCCCCGAATATCAGTTGACCACACACACCGCAAGCTTCCATAACCCATTGGCACCTCCGCCAGTGATAGAGGTACCTTTTGAACGGATTGCAATGGACTTGGTAGGGCCCATTGTAAAATACGCTCATGGCCACCAACATATACTGGTGGTCGTCGACTATGCCACCCGGGACCCGGAGGCTATACCGCTACGCCACACCTCGGCAAAACTGATTGCACGGGAGCTGTTTGCCATGTTCTGTCACCTTGGACTACCTAAGGAGATCCTGACACATCAGGGGACCCCTTTTATGTCCAAAGTGACAAGGAAACTGTGCAAACTGCTTAAAATTAAACAATTGCGCACCTCGGTGTACCACCCTCAAACCGACGGGCTAGTAGAACGGTTCAATAAAACCCTCAAGTCCATGTTAAAAAAGGTGGCTTCTAAGGACGGAAGGGATTGGGACATGTTGCTACCCTATTTGATGTTCGCCGCCCGTGAGGTACCCCAGGCTTCCACAGGGTTCTCTCCTTTTGAGTTATTGTACGGCAGACACCTTAGGGGTCTGTTGAACGTAGCCAAAGAGACGTGGGAACAAGAGCCAACTCCACATAGGAGTATAATTGAACACGTGGCTAGTATGCAGGACCGGATTGCGGCGGTCATGCCCATCGTGAAAGAACATCTGTTAGATGCCCAGGCAGCCCATAGGCGCACATATAATAAAAGAGCCAGAGTCAGGTCTTTTAACAAGGGCGATCGGGTGTTAGTACTGGTACCCACAGCAGAGAGTAAGCTCATGGCCAAGTGGCAAGGGCCGTATGAGGTTCGAGAAAAGGTGGGGGAGGTAAATTACCAGGTGTATCAGCCCGGAAGGAGGAAACCTGAGCAGCTTTATCATGTAAACCTGCTAAAACCTTGGAGAGATCGAGAGTGTTTAGTTACAGACATCACTCCGGGCATATCACCAGAGAGTTCTCTACTTTCAGCCAGGCATGCGTTCGGGGGAGAGGTCAGGATAAGTGATGCTCTCACTAAACAGCAGCGACGGGAGGCTCGCTCGCTGGTGCAGCAGAATACTGACGTGTTCTCAGAGCTACCGGGTAGGACTACGATTCTCCAACATGACATTGTCACCGAACCTGGGGTAAGGGTGCGAATTAGACCATACCGGGTACCCGAAGCACGGAGGCAAGCCATCACGGCTGAGGTACAACAAATGCTCCAGTTAGGCGTCATCGAGGAATCACGGAGTGAGTGGGCTAGCCCCATCGTACTGATTCCGAAACCAGATGGATCTTTACGCTTCTGTAACGATTTCCGAAAATTAAATGAAGTGTCGAAGTTTGACCTTTATCCAATGCCCAGGGTGGATGAGCTGATTGAGAGACTGGGGCAGGCCCAGTACTTTACCACACTCGATCTCACAGTACCTCTCACAAAATCGGCGAAGGAAAAGACCGCCTTCATAACTCCGGAGGTTCTATTTCACTATGTGGTCTTACCTTTTGGATTACATGGGGCCCCGCGTACATTCCAGAGGTTGATGGACCTAGTGCTCAAGCCACATCAGGAGTACGCATCCGTGTATCTAGATGACATTATCATCTTTAGCACCGACTGGCATACACATCTATCCCAGGTACAAGCAGTGCTGGATTCTCTCAGAGCCGTGGGGTTAATGGCAAACCCCAAAAAATGTGCAACAGGGCTAGAGCAAGCCCGATATTTGGGGTATGTGATTAGCCGAGGAGTTATCAAGCCCCAAATCAATAAAGTTGAGGCCATAAAAAATTGGCCTAAACCGTCAAATACAAAGCAGGTGAGGGCGTTCCTTAGCTTCCTTGGGTATTACCGCCGGTTTATACCTCATTTTGCTGGGAGAACGGCGGCCCTGACCAATCTCTTGAAAGGGAAAAAATCAGTAATGGTTCCGTGGAACCCTCAGGCAGAAGAAGCCTTTCAGTCCATGAAGTTGACCCTGTGTGGACAGCCGGTCCTCATAAGCCCCAACTTCAAGGAAACCTTCATTGTACAGACAGATGCCACGGAGGTAGGCCTAGGGGCTGTATTGTCACAAAAAGTGAATGGTGAAGAGCACCCGGTCACCTACTTGAGTAGAAAACTTGTCCCGGCAAAGAAAAACTATAGTGTGGTAGAGAAGGAGTGTTTGGCTATTAAGTGGGCCTTGGAATCACTACATTATTATTTACTCGGGCATCAGTTCCTCTTGGTGACGGACCACTCACCCTTGGTATGGATGAGAAATGCCAAGGAGAGGAATGCGAGAGTCACCAGGTAGTTCCTGTCACTGCAAAATTTTAGTTTCTCTGTAGAACAACACCCTGGGAAGTCACAGGCAAACGCGGATGCCCTGTCCCGGGCACCCTGTATGGTGGCAAATGTTCAACCCCACAAGTTTGAACAGAGGGGGGGATATGTGAGGCAGTGGCCTGGATCGTATACGAGGGACGTTATATCTCCCCCAGAATGTGTACAGAGACCTATTAAATCCATTGGAGTGCATTGCAGTCACAAACTCACCTGCGGCTGCAATGCAGGAATGAAGGTGAGCATTGACCTGGTCAGGCTATCTGGCTAAGACAAATTAAGTAAAACTCGACAGGGCCTTCATTTCTTGGAGGAGGCTACAGGAAGGCAATGGGGTGGCCTCCTCCCTCCAACCCGGGTTTTCCAGTGGCTCTTGCCTCAGGTCCTTTAAAATCCCTGCACTAAGGATTAGTGTTGTTCAGTGTTGGGACCTGCTAGGAGCACAGCAGGAAAGCTCACCAGGACTCTGTATAGCTGAACCCACGCCTGGGAAGGCTCTGCACCCGTCAGGCTCTGAGCGTCCCGGTGTGGCCATTGCCCAAGGCAACCATTGTGTATGGACTTCTGTTAACCCGGCTGCGAACCAGAGGACTTTCTGTTAACCCGTGAGTTACTGAAATAAAAGCTGCTTATGTTGGACTTGCTTGGGTCACTGCCTCAGTTACTGCACGGTGTGAACACCGCCACCTTACACTATCTATCTATTATCTATCATCTATCTATCTATTTATTATCTATCTATCATCTCTTTTCTGTGCTCTTATATTCTTGTAGTAATGCCGTTCCTCCGGCCCTCTTTTCTGTATTCAGCCATGGATTTCTTTTTCCGTGCCCCGGCTTTATTTTAGGCTTTGGTCTGGTCCTCTCCCCCGTACGATGGCTTTCTCGCTCTTCTGGCAGGAGGCCAGGTTACTTCTGATAGCCGCCTTGTGACATCACTGATCTCGCTCAGCACAATAGATTGCAGTGTTTACTGAGATAACGCGGCCGCTATAGAACAAGGTGACATTTAGGAAATCGGAAACTTCAGTCCTCAACAATGATTCGGACGGCTGGAGACCAGGGCAGATCGCTTATGAAACCAGTAAAATCCTATGCGGCTATTGACGGGGAAGACTTGTTAAATGGATAATGCAGTCCAGTAAATGAGGATTACTGCTATAAGCTTATTATTAACATCTTTATAGTATTGAGAAAGGATATTGTTGGACACGTCTAGTATTTCACTCCCTGAATAACAAGTACCAAATACTGAATTCATTTTAGTGTAACACGGTAGAAGCATCATCCAGTCTGTCTGGGATTATATAAAGAGCCAGAAAGATTTTTAACAAACCTCATCCATAGAAGATCTGTGGTTAATTCTCCAAAATGTTTGGAACCACTTCCTTGCCGAGTTCCCTAGAACTTTGTAGAAGAATTTAATACTTTGACCTGTTAAATGAAACTATCTTCCACAACCTCACCTTTGTAGCAGAGTTTGACTATTCCTCACCCAGTTTTAAGTCTCCTAAAATGCTGTTTCAGTTAATGACTGTTTTTTTCATCCTACAAATGAAAATTGATCATTAACAACTGTGTGATATAACTGGTTACTCATACCCCTGACTGTAATCCTACAAAATCCTTGACTGTGTATAAGTGTATCTAGGTGAATTGATGCTGTTTTGAAGGGAAAAGGAGGTAACACCGAATATTGATCTGGTTTAGATTTCTCTTCTGTTTATTCACTTTGCATTTTTTTAAATAAACTATTAACACTTCTATTTTTTTTAAAGCGGTATTCTTACTTTGCCGCATTTCTTCCACACCTGCCTTTTGCACAGTGACATATATATATATATATATATATATACACAGTACAGACCAAAAGTTTGGACACACCTTCTCATTTAAAGATTTTTTTGTATTTTCATAACTATGAAAATTGCACATTCACACTGAAGGCATCAAAACTATGAATTAACACATGTGGAATTATATACTTAGCAAAAAAGTGTGAAACAACTGAAAATATGTCTTATATTCTAGGTTCTTCAAAGTAGCCACCTTTTGCTTTGATGACTGCTTTGCACACTCTTGGCATTCTCTTGATGAGCTTCAAGAGGTAGTCACCGGAAATGGTTTTCACTTCACAGGTGTGCCCTGTTAGGTTTAGTATGTGGTATTTCTTGCCTTATAAATGGGGTTGGGACCATCAGTTGTGTTGTGCAGAAGTCTGGTGGATACACAGCTGATAGTCCTACTGAATAGACTGTTAGAATTTCTATTATGGCAAGTAAAAAGCAGCTAAGTAAAGAAAAACTAGTGGCCATCATTACTTTATGAATGTCAGTCAGTGCGAAAAATTGGGAAAATTTTGAAAGTGTCCCCAAGTGCAATTGCAAAAACCATCCAGCACTACAAAGAAACTGGCTCACATGAGGACCGCCCCAGGAAAGGAAGACCAAGAGTCACCTCTGCTTCTGAGGATAAGTTTATCCGAGTCACCAGCCTCAGAAATCACAGATTAACAGCAGCTCAGATTAGAGACCAGGTCAATGCCACACAGAGTTCTAGCAGCAGACACATCTCTTCAACAACTGTTAAGAGGAGACTTTGTGAAGCAGGCCTTCATGGTAAAATAGCTGCTAGGAAACCACTGCTAATGACAGGCAGCAAGCAGAAGAGACTTGTTTGGGCTAAAGAACACAAGGAATGGACATTAGACCAGTGGAAATCTGTGCTTTGGTCTGATGAGTCCAAATTTGAGATCTTTGGTTCCAACCACCGTGTCTTTGTGCGACGCAGAAAAAGTGAACGGATGGACTCTACATGCCTGGTTCCCACCGTGAAGCATGGAGGAGGAGGTGTGATGGTGTGGGGGTGCTTTGCGGGTGACACTGTTGGGGATTTATTAAAAATTGAAGGCATACTGAACCAGCATGGCTACCACAGCATCTTGCAGCGGCATGCTATTCCATCCGGTTTGCGTTTAGTTGGACCATCATTTATTTTTCAACAGGACAATGACCCCAAACACACCTCCAGGCTGTGTAAGGGCTATTTGACCAAGAGGGAGTGTGATGGGGTGCTACGCCAGATGACCTGGCCTCCACAGTCACCAGACCTGAACCCAATCGAGATGGTTTGGGGTGAGCTGGACCGCAGAGTGAAGGCAAAAGGGCCAACAAGTGCTAAGCATCTCTGGGAACTCCTTCAAGATTGTTGGTGACTACCTCTTGAAGCTCATCAAGAGAATGCCAAGAGTGCGCAAAGCAGTCATCAAAGCAAAAGGTGGCTACTTTGAATAACCTAGAATATAAGACATATTTTCAGTTGTTTCACACTTTTTTGTTAAGTATATAATTCCACATGTGTTAATTCATAGTTTTGATGCCTTCAGTGTGAATGTACAATTTTCATAGTCATGAAAATACAGAAAAATCTTTAAATGAGAAGGTGTGTCCAAACTTTTGGTAGGTACTGTATATACACATTATATATACTGCATATATATACACACACAGGTGCATAAATATTTGGACAGTGACTGAATCTTCATGATTTCAGTTCTGCAGGCGACATTTTTTTATTTTAAATGAAACATCTGGGATGTGATAGAAGTGGAGACTTTCAGGTTTAATTAATGGGGTAGAACAAAAATATCCTGTGAAACGTTTAGGAATTGCAACCATTTTTCCAAAAAACCTCCTCATTTCAGGGGCTCAAATGTTATTGGACAAATTAACAATATCATAAAAAAGTGTTTAATACTTTGTAGAGAATCCTTTGTGAACTATGACGGGCGGAAGTGTGGAGGCCATGGACATCACCATCACTGGGTTCCCTCCTTTGTAAGGCTTGGCCGCATTTACTGCGGTGACTTCAGTTGTTGCTTATTTCTGGCTCTTTCTGCCTTAAGTTTTGTCTTCATCCTGTGAAATGCGGCTCGATGGGGCTGAGATCTGGTGGTGACTTCTTTGCTTTCGCAGGATGTTTTGGGTCATTTTCCATCTGTCATATGAAGCGTCGTCCAGTCAACTTTGCTGCATTTGGTTGAATCTGAGCAGAAAATATCTCCTTGTACACACAGAATTCATCCGGCTGCTTCTGACTTCAGTCACATCATGTATAAACACTAGTGACCCGGTGCTATTGGAAGCCATACTTGCCCACACCATCACACCGCCTCCACCATGTGTTATACAAGATATGTTGGCTTTAGATCGTGGTCTGTTCCAAGCCTTCTCCAGACTTTCTTCTTCCCATCGTTCTGGTGCAGGTCGATCTTAGTTTTGCTTTTCCAGACCTGGTCGGCTTCTTTAGATGTTTTTTGGCAAAGTCTAATCTAGCCTTTCTATTCTTAAGGCAGATTAAGGTTTGCACCTTATGATGAACCCTCTGTATTTGCTCTCATGAAGTCATCTCTATTTGGCAGATTTAGATACTGAAACACCGACTTTCTGTGTTCTTCACTTGGGTGGATGTTGTGAAGGGGTTTTTCTTCACCATGAAAAAGATTTTGCAATCATCCACCACTGTTGTCTTTCGTGGATGTCCAGGCCTTTTTGAGTTCCCAAACTCACTAGTGCGCTCTTTCTTCTGCCGAATTTACCAAAGTGTTGATTTGCCACTCCTAACATTTCTGCTACCTCTCTGATTCATTTCTTCTTTTTTTTTCAGCCTAATGATAGTCTGTTTCACTTCCAGTGAGAGCTTCTTTCATTGTATGATGTGGGTGCACAGCCATAGCTTCAAAATGCAAATGCCACACCTGGAATCAGCACCAGACCTTTTACCTGCTTAACTAATGATGGATTAATGAGGTAAAAGCCCATGCAGCTCATTTAAGAGCTGTTGAGATAATTATTCAATTACTTTTGGTCCCTTTAAAAGACGCAGCCACATATTAAAGAGCAGTAATTCCTAAACGCTTACTTCAATTAGGATGTCAATACCCTGAAATTAAAACTGAGAGTCTGCACTTTGAGCCCCTATTGATTATATAACTGTATCGTGAATATGTTTTGATAAAATGCCCAAACTTGTGTCACTGTCCAAATATTTCTGGACTTAACTGCATATATATATATATATATATTTTTTTTTATTTATTTATTTATTTTTCCCCGTTTCCACATATTTTATAAAGTTTTTGAACAAAATAATCTCCTATTGGCCCCACGCTTCATTTATCAAATATCTTGTGTTAGGTTGGACATTTGCTATGCCAACTGCTGGCGTCACTGGCATGTCTGCAATGTCCTTTGTAATTAGCCCCTTATTAACATGCACTTCCGAGACAATGAACATCTTCAGATATTTTGTGCCATCCAGATAGCTGAATCAGACAGTCCTCGGCAGAGTTTGTGCACACATCTGGGGGACCCTGTACAAGCAACGATAACACACATTTAATGTGTTTGCACAGGGAGAGAAAAGGCCTCTGACGTTGGCGCTCGTATTACCAGTACCAAAGACACAATGCAAACCACACAAAATAGCCGAGGACTGGTCACCAAATGTCACAAATGTGACTTAGTAAAAGTGGAATTTGATTGAGGTCTCGGTCAATGTAAGGGAAGGGGGGGAGGCAGGTTTATAAGGGTCCGAGCTTCCCGCAGAGCGTCAAAGAACCCGCACCCACAGGACAAGCCTTATCCTAAGGCGCTCACAGCTAACGGAGTAGGGAGGAAGGATGGAAATCATAGTGATCCTTAGTGTGATTGCCACCGCGCTGCTCTCTGTGACACGAGTCGTCAAATGCTCTCCTCTGGGGGCCGAAACGCTGCAACTCAGAGAAGGTACGTACAGATCAATAGTTATATATGTGGAGATATATATATATATATATATATATATATATATATAAATTCATTTATAAATATATATATAAGATATAAATTAATATATAAATATATATATATACATATAAATATACGATATATGAATTTATATATGTGTATATATATATATTTATATATATATATATATATTTATTTATTTATATATACATGGCATAAATAACTATCCAGTGTGATATACCTGTTTCCCACATCATTAAGAATGGAAAATTCACTTCTGTCAAAGAGGAAATCCAGGATTAAACTTTAAAAAATTATTAAAAAAAAACACATAGGTGCAATTATTATTCTGATTGCATGTATGAGTCTATTATTATTATTATCATTATTATTTTTATTGTTTATTTATTTTTTTAATTAAGCCTGAATATTTATTAATATATGGATTTATAGACATTACCTTCATCAAAATTTGGAAAATTATTTCATGAGTCTATGTCTCAATTTTTCAATTTATTATTATTATAATTAAGCCTTGATATTTATTAATATTTGTGTTCATCAGAATTTGGAAAGTTTGTTCCCTGAGTCTATATCTCTCATTTTTCTTAAAATATTAAGATCCAAAAATCTTGTAACAATTAAGAATATTATTATTACTAGTATTATTATTATTTTTTTTTTTTGTCCAATTCTGTTGGATTTTGTTTCAGTCAAATTTTTTAATCTTAGAATGATGAACTTCTATCTCAGAATCTTTCATATTTATCATAGAATGTTGAATTTTATCTTAAAAAAAAAATGAAAATTTGAATTCTATCTTGGAAATACAATTTTTTTTAAATTTTAGAATTTAGATTTTTTTTATTGAAAGTGAAACTGTCAGTTTATTTTTACATACAGAAGCAGTGGTATGCCTATATAGGTGCTTGTCCCCCCCCCCCATCCATAATTATATATTCTTTGTAGGGATCCAATTTGCAGATCAGTAGAAATATAGTGTAGAAGCCATATACAAATCAGACTTTAAGTGCACTGGGGGCGTGTCAATGCACTTAGTGCATTTCCACCCTGATTTGCATATTGGCTTCTATAATAAATTTTTTATGACATGAACATCAAATCTTTATGAAAAATGTAGCATTTCGATTGGAGGACAGACGTTTATACAACTAGACCACTACTTCCCTATGTAATAATGTGCTGGAAGATTCCCTTTAAGAATTTAATTTTTTTTTTATCAATTTTTTTTTCCAACTTTCAGAAAAGATTGATTAATTTCTCACCTTAGCCGGCCTCCATGACTCCAGAAGGTGCAGGTACGACAATGTGGTGTGAAATAAGTAACACAACGGAAGTTCCTGTAAACGCCCCTGATCACTATTTTGCCCGCTGCACAGAGGAGATTCTCACAGATACTCGTCCCCAGTGGTAGCAGCCATCTTTCCATGTACATTTATGTGATGTTCTTATTTATTAGAAGAAACTGAACAGACACAAGAGCGTCTTTCGGCAGAGAATGAGGACGTGGTGGCATTCCTAGATTTACTGGAGAAAGCAGAAAAAATTGCCAGTTCCAGGTTTGCAGCAAAAATCACCGGTGTAAAAGGTAAATGTAAAGATAATTGTTATAAAGAACACGAATACACACACTGTAATATCGCATTCAACCGGGGCACACACATACATGTGACACATACACTCACTTATATACTGCACACCACACAAGCTGCCATCTCAAGTGACCTAGACAAGATGATAAAATCACAAAAATAAATGAGTTTCACATTGTTGTACTTTCTTTTTTCACTAAAAACGAAGCAAAATCTGATGGGTGGTGAAAAAATGCTGAAAAACGCTTAGCGTGAACATAGCTATCAGGTTTTGCTGTGTTTTTCGTGAAAAAAAAGCAAGTAGAACAGTATGTGAAACTCATTTATTTTTGTGATTTTTTTTTACCATCTTGTCTTGGTCACCTGAGATGGCAGTTTGGATTAGAACACTTTAATTAAATTAGTGATATGTAAAACAGTAAACATTGGCTGAGCTAGGTGTGACATTGAACAATACCTGTGGCCCGGGAAGGTGTGAAATTGAACAATCCCTGAGCAACTGAATGGCAGACCATAGTGTGAAAATAAATCCTGTCCTACAAACTCAATGCACTGTCAGTGTCTTAGGTAAATTATTCTTGAACAATTCACCTCCCCCACTGTTACATTTGAAATTCTGATTAAAATGTTTTCACATATGTCTTGCATTGGTGACCTGTGTTCCTGCTTCTGTGGTGGAAGCAAAGCTGAACTTTGGGATCCTGAAAAACGCACTAAAACCTGCGTTTTTGACAGAGCTTCTTTCCTGCCAAGAGATCAGGTTTTGCTGCAGAAAAAAAATGCTGAAAAAACGCAATGTGTGAACTTAGCCTTACATATATATCACATACACACTAGCAGCAGTGGTAACATGTATAATTACATGTTAGAAATACATCATTTTTAAAACATTTCTGAGATTTTCCATGGCAAGACAAAAAGAGAAATATGTTGTAGATTTCACATTACAATGAATGGAGCAGAGGAGCACGAGCTCGGCCACCGCTCCAGACCGATGGGACATTTCAAAGCCCGGCTCTCACGATCAGTGCTGGATCTCCTCCACCGATCCAAAAGTCGTCATCTATCCTTCTGCATAGCTGATAACTTTTAATGCTTGCTCGTGCTGCTCCCTATTGACCTTGGGTAACCAACAAGGCTTTAGTTTTGGGTAACCACCAACCACACATTTGGAGATGTGAAGAGGACCTATTACAGACACCCTGTTTTTTGGGGATGGAAAAGAAAACAATATGGCCAATGTATGTCCTCCGAGGACAGGTGTGTGGGGGAGATAGTGGCCCCTTTACACTTTAGCTCCATTATTGAACCTGCTGCATTTTATAATAGTGCAGGACCCCATATATACAATAACAGGGTGACTTTAGTCTATGCTCAGGAATTATAGACAGTCCTAGGATAGTCCGCCTTGTGGTGTCACCATTGGCTCCAGATGCCTTAGTGCCTGGATACTGAGTCAGTAAATAGGAGGAATGTGAACGTGTGTACACTGAGGGTCCGCGAAATGTGAATGTTATCCCGAATACTGAGCAAAATTGTAAACACGGGGGACAGTATAATGGACATTACCACCTCCCATCATCCCAGCATATAGGGGAAGGAAAGGTTAGACGGCTCCCTGCTAATTCTCTGGTCACATCATGGGGAGAAAATGTATTTTTTTGGTGTCCATTTTTGGGGACAACTTTTTTTATTTTTACTTATTGACATGTATTTTTGGCTAATAATCAATTTTATAATTGGGTTTTATTAAAAATTTTGCACCGTTTACCTTCCATAGCTTCTGTGTCACGCAATCTATTCCTGGCTGCAGAATGAGCTAACTCAGGATCCATCAGTGAGCTTGTTCTGACAGGAGAATTTGCCGCTTTTTCTATGCTGATTTATGACCACACACCACTTAAAAAGATGAGCATACTCTGTAAAAGCCAAAGAGTGCAATATTTTTTTAATAAAACCCAATTGCAAAAATTTTTGAGCCACAAATACATGCATTTAAGTTGAAAAAAAATATTTAAAGTATTAAGTTTTCACACTGAAATCTTTGCAAAACTTTGTACACACAAGCCCAATGACAAATTGGAGAAACATTGAGGTTATTTGTCACTTGTGGTGATGCTACAAGTGACCATGTTTTGCCATAAAGCCCTTAAACGATCACAGTGTTTCCATTCTGCGGCTGTCGTCTTGCATGTAAGTGAAGGAGTTAGTACAATTAGAAAAAGAGTCTTTTTTTTTCAAAGCAACAGCGCCACTCATGTCCAGTGGCCATGTCTGGTATTGCAGCTCGGTCTGCAGAATAAAATTGAGTTGTAATACCAGGCACAGCCTATGGACAAGAGTGGCGCTGTTGGCTGGTGAAAAAATACATGAAATCCATTTAACCATGATTCGTGATATATTTTAAGTTTCTTGATGATTTCACAATTTTCATTTGAGTTTTTCCTTGTTTTTTTTTATCTTGTAGCCAACAAATTATTTGGAAAAAAGAACAGACTGGTAAGTGGTTCTTTTCATTAATGAAGTGACTTCCATTTGATTAATGGTTAGAAACTAGGTCTAGAAATTTGGAAATATTTTCACACCCTCCAAATTGTCTGGAATAAGTTGCAAAGAGTCGTGAAGTTTTAGAAACAATCCTAGAAAATTGAGCCATACGCCCGATCAAAAAGATAAGCGATACTTATGTAAACTCATCCCCAAAGTTGGTGTTTTTAAACATTTTTCACCATTGTTGGGTGAGGGGGTCTATCTATGACCCAGCAGACACCATTAGCAGGAGCTCACTTCATAAAAAAAAAAATCAATACTTGCGCCCTCCACTAGAGGGAGCTCTTCACATAATCATTCATAGAGCCCCAGTGCAGTTTTAGCTGTATAATTCCATATGCACCTAGCTCCCCCTAGTGGTGACATTATATCTTGTGAATACTTTCATATATATATTGATTGGCGGGCACAGACAGAAAAGGGCCCCTGTGAAAGATCAAGTGCACCCCTTGGACTTTTTTGATTTTATGTGATATGCCATCACAAAGTAGCAAGTATTTGTGAAGTGTAAAGAAAATTCTGCTCTTGATTTGCTTCAAAAAACGCTGCGGAAATTTTTAGATATGTATGCCCTGTTATATTTGGCCTCCTTAATAAAACCTTCATGTAGCGTTCCTCTTTAACAAATCTTCTGTTGTACAGGATGAAGTGCGAGAGGAGCACCCGAGCCCATCGTTCCATCTAGAAGAGTCCGTAGATCACACTGATGAAATAGCCGACAATACCCCCGTGAGGGGTAGACACTTTAGGAAGATTTCTCAGAATTTACCCAGGAAAAGCAAGAAACGAGGTAAAAAAAAGTTCTAGAAGTTTTATATTAAGTTCCAATATGATTTGGTGTATATGAAACAGAATTTAAAGTGGACTTGTCACTTCATTTTTTTTTTACCTGGCGTAAATGCCGCTGTTCTCCTGAATCCAACGCTGTTTCTCTTTTGTTCCTGCGCCTCTCCGTTCCTGAGATATCGCCTCCTCTTCACTGTATATAAATCTAGTATTGTTAGTAAAGTGGGCGTGGTCCTGAATCATTTTCTGTGGGCGTGTTCATGAGGACCACACCTTGTTGCTTAAAAAGACTTGATTTACATACAGGAAATAAGAGGCCATATCTCAAGAACGGAGAGGCACAGGAAGAAAAGAAAAACATAGCCGGATTCAGGAGGACAATGCCTTTTACACTGAGTAAAAGAAATACATAATTTTGGCAAGTGACAGGACCCCTTTAAGAGGTTTACTGGTTTGGTTCTGCTATGTCTTCCAATATGTAAATCCTCGTTTGAAGATATGCTTCCTATGCACCAGAAGTGTCCAAAAAAATCACCCAGAATGGCAGTTTTACTACTCCTAAACTTTATTTGGGTCTAACCACAATCATCACCGCCAATCAGATGTACAAAGGGACAGGGACCTCTGCAGAATTTTCTTACACAGCTGACCCTGTGCAAAAAAAATCAAATTCTTTGAGTCACATTAATAGGACTGAATTGCAAGACCAAGAGCACCAAGCAGGGCAAGAATCACAAGGGTTACTGAATGGCGGCATTTTGTGGGACACACATATAGCGGTGGTATGTAGGAACTATATGGCAGTACTATCAATAAATCCAGCCTGATAATGATAGAGACCACGCAGAATAAATCATATATGTGACATTATGTAGCATAATACATTTTTTTTTCTCTTGCAGCTTGTTTCTGGAAATACTGCATTCAAAACAAGTGACTCAGGCGACCGTACGCCGACATCAAGAAAATCCTAACCTGAACGACAGTGAAACTTTCACCATGAAAACATTAGCAAAACTAGTGACAAGGAACATTCGTATCATGTTCCAGCATTTAATAAGTTAAGAAAAAAATAAACTAAGTGAAATAAAGTGTAAATCAGTGGCTCTCTAACTGGTGTGGAACTATAACTCCCAGCGTAACATGAAAGATGTCCACTGTTATACAGTGCTGAGACTTGTAGTTTCAATACAGCTGGAGAACCACAGGTTAATGATGTAAAGTGAATATAAAGAGACATTTCATTTGTATACAAAAAAATATATATTGCATGCGCCAAACTTATTTTGTGCTTTCGAAACTTTTTTTATGCTTATATTCACACTGTTGAAAAGAAGCAAGGCTAAGAGGAGTCATAGACAATATATATATCTATATATATAGATATATATACATACTTATACAGTATATACATATGTATATACTGTAAGTTTATACAGAGCCTTGAAAAAGTATTCATACCCCGAGGACTTTTTTGATTTTATGTGTTACCAACACAAAGTAGCAAGTGCTTATGAAGTGTAAAGGAAATGATACATGTTTTTCTAATTATTTAAAAAATATAAATCTGAAAATTGGGACATGCATTTGTATTCAGCCCCCTGTAGTCAATACTTTGAAGAACCACCCCTCGCTGCAATTACTACTGATGAATTTTCAAGTTTTGCCACGGATTCCCATGAGGTTTAGGTCTGGACTGTGACTGGGCAGTTCACACACATGAATATGTTTTGATCTATACCATCCATTGTAGCTCTGGTAGTATGTTTATTTTCATTTTCCTGCTGGAAGGTGAACCTACGCACCAGTCTCAAGTCTTTCGCAACCTCTAACAGGTTTTCCTCCAGGATTGCCCTGTATTTAGTTCCATCTATCTTCCCATCAACTCTGCCCAACTTCCCTGTCTCTCTTGAAGAAAAACCTCCCCACAGCATGATGTTGCCACCACCATGTTTGATGGTGGGGATGGTGTTTTTGGGGTCATGTGCAGTGTTAGTTCTCCACCACACATAGCGTTTTGCATTTAGCACAATAAGTTCTCCTTTGGTCTCTTCTGACCAGAACCCCTTCTTCCACATCCTTGCTCTGTCCCCTACATGGCTTTCTGCAAACTCCAAATGTGACTTCTTATTCTTCTTCTTATGCCTTGCTTTCAAAAATGTCTTTCTTCTTGCCACTCTTCCAAAAAGGCCAGATTTGTGAAGTACACAGCTAATAGTTTTCCTGTGGACACATTCTCCCACCCGAGCTGTGGATCTCTGCATCTCCTCCAGTGACCATTAGCCTCTTGGCTGCTTCTCCTATTAGTGCTCTCCTTGCTTGGGATCTCAGTTTAGGTGGACGGCCATGTCTTGGTAGGTTTGCAGTCGTGCTATTATACTCCATCCATTTTTGGATGATGGATTGAACAGTACTCTGTGAGATGTTCAGATGTTGGGCTATTTTTTTATATCCTAACCCTGCTTTACTCTTCTACACAACTTTATCCCTGACCTGTCTGGTGTGGTCCTTTGTTTTCCCTAATCTTCTCAAACAAACCTCTGAGGCCTTCACAGAACAGCTGTAGTTATACTGAGAAGGAATTAAACACAGGTGGACTCAATGTACTAATTATGTGACTTCTGGAGGCAAATAGTCACTCAGGATTTTACTTAGGGTTATCAGGGGGGCTGAATACCAATGTACCTCACAATTTTCAGATTTATATTTTTTAAATATTTAGAAAACCATGTATCATTTCCTTCACACTTCCCAAATACTTTGTGTTGGTATATCACGTAAAATCCCAATAAAATACATTTAAATTTGCGGCTGTAACATGGAAAAGTTCAAGTGGTATGAATGCTTTTTCAAGACACTGTATATTATTGGTTTGATACATCGTGTTCTAAAATTAACTGTTCTACAAATTCAAATTCAGAAATGTATGTAAAAAAGTCAAATCTAGTTGCACAGAAAATACCTGTATAGTGAAGCCTGTATCATTTGTACCATTTCTGAGGACTTTGTCTGGGACAGACTGTAATTATTGATGACCTCTTTCACTGTGTGAGGGGGCAAATACTATTTCCTGACAAAGTCAACGCTTATTTTTGACTACGACGTATAGTAAAATTTGGAGCTGTGATTAAAAGTGAAAGCAATTGTACAAGTGTCTGACTGATGATCGGCGTCACAATCATGGAGTCCAGTGAAGTTTAGTCTCACTAACTACTGTCATTGTTGATTTTCAGGAGGACTTATCACTCACCGTAAAGATGTAATATTTTACCTGGTATAAAACCCGCTGTTCTCCTGAATTCGGCGATGTTTTTCTTTTGTTCCTGCGCCTCTCCGTTCCTGAGATATGACCCTTTCTTCTTTGTATATAAATTTAGTTTTTTAAATCCAAGTGGGCGTGGTCATACCCTATTCTCTAGAAGAGTCTTCCCGTGGACCATGCCCAATTGGCTAAATTATATACAGTGAAGAGGGCTCCATATCTCAGGAACGGAGAGGCGCAGGAACAAAATAAAAACAGCACCGGATTCAGGAGAACAGCGGTATTTACACCAGGTAAAAAAAATTACAGAATTATGGCAAGTGACAGATCCCCTTTAAGTGTCTAAATAAATTACACATTTCATGATAAGTATAAAAAAGGACACTTTATTTAGACAGATATTTTCAGTACGCTCTTGAACTCCACCTAGTGGCTACAAGAAGATGAAATTTGATTATTTTACTCTATGGGGAACCAGAAGTTTGGAGTGTGCGCCACTCACTGATCTACTGTCTAATCAATGACTACGTCATCATAATTACACACTATAATGAGAAGGGAAAAAAGTGAAGCCTAGTTCTAAATTATTTAGACTTTTCACAGAAGATTAAAAAAATATATGATACAAAATTCTAAGAAAAAGATGCTTTAGAATAATTTCATAGGGATTAAAAGTATTTACTAGAACAGAAATGGGATACTGAATATAGAATATATGAAAAAAAAATCCTATATTTTTCTCCTTTTCTTTTCTCCTATTTTGTCTCAGTTTACAATTAAAATGGTAAAGAAATATAAAATATCTAAAGAAATCTTTTCTGTGTCCAAGGAGTTTAACCATTTCTTGGCCCCACCTCTTCATTGCCCTGTCTCATATTGTAGCAAGAGCCTTTCCCTCTTTCAAAAAGGAAATTGTTATAAGCCAACACCCCTGGCTAAACCCTCAACTCTGTCAATGAAAATGGTTTTTTATTTTTTTTTATTTTCCAAATAAAATATATTCAATTTTATAAAGATTAATAATAATAACAAAAAAAATAAAGAAAATATTAATAACAAAAAAATAAAGAAAAAAAAAACCAGAAAACTGCATGTAATGGTAAAGATAAAGTTTAATATAAATGTGGGTATATGCATAGTAGTTATTTGCAGTAACATACATCATTAAATAGTTTTTCTTGTGAAATGCACACGACTTCTTTAAATTGCATTAAGTGACAAGATCAAGTCGGAGGCTCAGAAGCAGCTGAATATAAAGGGAGAAGAAAAAAAGTGGAAGAAACATCACATGATGCTAGAAATAAACTAATCAAATAACAGATTCTCTGGAATATTCTACTAATTTATTACATGTCGTGGAAACATGTAAAAATCAAGATTGCGTTCCCATTTAGGAGGCCTGACGGACCCCACTAGTCCATTTTATATAGAGGAGAATGTGCCCATCCTCTTCTTTGTGCCAATGAGAATGAAGAACCAGGAGGACGGCCCATGAGGAACATTAAAAACCTGATTTATACAGCAGGCGATTTTCTGATGGCACATTCTTATTAAGTGTTAATCCTATGCTATGACTACATTATTAAAAGTTTACTTTTTAAAACTTTTATTGCTTTTTTTTTTACTTTTACACCTAAGACCACAGAAGACCACAGTTTCATCTTAAGAAAGTATCAAGATCTACAAAAGAAATAAATCTGATATTTAAATATCTAAAATCCTTCAAGTCAGTCTCTATATGACTCAGATATACTTATTGGCACTTTCACGTTCCAGGCGGCAGGTCACCGAATCTTAGCTTTTATGTTTTGGGTAGTATTAACCTAAAAAAATGTGTTTTCTTTAGAATTTTATCATTTAAGTCTATGTCTATGCAAAGTATTTGGAGCACTCTAACCTATTAAGATGTCCTATGAAATTGTGTGACCTAAAAACTTCATGGTGTTAAAAGGTGAAGTTTTACTTTTGGATACATTCACACTTACAATGTTTTTGCTGCTAATTCACTGCAGATTTTGATGCTGATTTATTGTGGATTTCACTCTAGGCAATTTTTGCCATAGCTGCTCATCTTTTTGTGAAGTCTCACCCTTTACACTCATTCTCAGCCTTTTTATTCCCAATCCACACCTATCCCAGCCCCTTCTTTTGCTTTTTAGAGTGAAATAACCTCCCAGAACAGTCGGTTTCCCAAAAAATTAGAGGTAGGTTCAGTTTAGAGATTTTTAGGATATCTCCCATTATTCCAGGAATTGACAATTCTTCTTGGTATTCCCTTAACTGCTATTGTGAATTTTCAAACAGTAAATCCAGATAGGAAATCTGCAGCGTATCATGTGTGAACATAACCATAGACTGTGTATTGGACATAGTTGCACATTGCCTAGAAGCAGTGATAACATTAATTAAGATAATTCAGATTTGCGTTTCTGTAACTCATCAAATCTCTAGTAAATAAGGTTAATTAAATTTACGGTAAATTTGATTTTGACACTTTTTTGAACCAATACTGCATATGGAATATTTCAAGAAATTGGCAACAAATCTTTTATACATTCATTTGTTTGGCAACTCCGAAATATGCAAATTCAATCTCATGGACGGCCGGACAAGTGTTGATGAATTCATCTCTGGTATACGCATTTTTCAGGTATCTCCAGATTCCGGTCATTTCCGCTGGGATTTCAAAATTCCGGAATTTTTTGCAAACAACCTGAAAAATAATTAAAAAAAAAGAAAAATCCATTATTACATAACTAGTTCTAATGAAATGATTATTCCCCAAAACATAAAGTAACGTAGTCTCAGTTTTCAGTACATAAAGAATTGGTTATATTCTGCCAATACAGCTTATTATTAAATATTGCACTGATTTGCAGTATCACCCCCTAATGATGACTCCAAGAGCTTTCTTCCATTGTCACTGGATCTGTCTCCCAGTAGTTCTAATGCTGTCGGTCGTGTATGCTCAGATGCACCCAATGACTCTATATAATAAAACATCTGACAGCCGAGTTGCAGCAGGGCTCAGCTGCGCTATGCTGAAGATCCCAAGGATAGCAGCTAACATTTTTACCTAATGACCCTGTCTAATTCATGAAAAAAAGATGCACCTAATGACCCTGTCTAATAAAAAATCCCCCAGACCTTCTCACAGCATCTTCTTTGCTTTGACAGCCGACTTGTAGCACAGCTCAGCTCAGCTATGCTGAAGACCCAACGGATACCTGCTAACATTTGCACCTAATGACCCTGTCTAATAAAACATCCCCCAGACACACTCACGGCATCCTCATGGTCCTAACAGCCAGTGTCATGGGTGTGTCTGAAGTGACAGACAGTCATCCTGCAGTTGGTTGTAGGAGATTTCTGCGTTTGGCACCTTCTTAGGTGTCTTACAGACACCTTCTTAGAAGTTGTCTCTCTAGGACCCAGCGGCTACCTTCCTCTAGCTAATTAACATCCTGGCCTGGGTGTATAAATACCTGCAGTTTGCTAGATGGAGGTGCTGACGATACTCACATGATCCCCTGTGAAGGCTTGGAGCAAGTGCATTACTTCTTCCTCTCTGGTGCTATAAGGATGGGTGTCCATCTCTCTGAAGTCGACTAAAAGCTAAGCTAAGCTATCTACCCTTGTCTGTTCCCCCTTGTTGTCTTTAGTTGTCAGTGGGGATCGACTAGCGCTCATCCCCTCCCTTCCCTAGCCAGGGCTAATCGCCAGAGAAAGCCAGCACGAGGTTCGCGTGCATGATTGGTGAAGAACCTGTTATGATCTGCAACAAGAACTAAGGAAAGATAGGGGAAAGCTGTCCCTACAGTAAGACTAAGCTGAATCCCTACAATGTAGCGGGCTGCCTATTGTTAGAACCCTCCTGTTAGTTTTTTTCTATTTTGTGGTCACGTGACCTGCTGCCTATTTATTCCAGCTCCGCCCTTCTGGCTTTGCTGGACTTCAGTGTTACTTTGACTCTTAATCTAGCCAGGTGCTTTGTACCTATCTCTATAGTTTGCTTGGTCCTTGGACCTCTAAGTATTTTTGTCTGTTTGTCTTTTTGCTCCGCTACAACTTCTGCTAGGAGGTGTCCAATTTTGTCCCAGTCCTTAGTACTTTCAGGGACCCCTCCCTTATATCTATAGGTCTGCGTTCTGACTAGTTGAGGACGAAGGCGGGTCTGTTCACAAGGAACAGGTTGCCCGCTGCATCGTAGGGAATCAGCTTAGTCCTATTGTAGGGACAGTTTTCCTATCTTTCCTTAGTTCTTGTAGCAGATCATAACAGTAAGTCCAGCCCAAAATAAAAAAAATAAAAAATCCTAAGGAACGAGATCCGGAGATCAGCATGGTGTCTGTTCAGGAATTGGCTCAACGCCTACAGGGATTGTCTCTTGAGGTGGCCGAGCTCCAGCAACACGTGAGTAGCTGTCCTGGTGCGCATTTTGTTGAACCGAAGGTAGGACTGCCTGATTTTTTTTATGGTAAACAACAAGATTTTTTTTCCTTTAAAAATGCTTGTTTATTATATTTTTGTTTGAGACCCAGGTCCTCTGGGAATGAATCACAGCGTATTGGGTTTATCATGTCACTTTTGCGCAAGGAACCACAGGGATGGGCCTTTTCTCTCCAACCTAATGATCCGTGTTTTAGATCAGTGGAAGATTTTTTTTCTGCTATGGGGTTGTTGTATGACGATCCTGATCGAGTCTCTTCTGCTGAGACACAACTGAGACGTTTAAAGCTGGGGTCAGGGGATGTTGAAAATTATTGTACACACTTCAGAAGGTGGTCTTCTGAAGTGAGATGGAATGATTCGGCGTTAAAATGTTTGTTTCTTGCTGGTCTAAGTGAAAGGGTTAAGGATCTGCTGATTGCTTTCCCTGCACCTGGAAACTTGCAAGAAGCCATGCAATTAGCTATACGGGTGGACAGGAGACTGCGTGCCAGGGTTAATGAGGAGAAAACTCCTGCTATGGCAGCTCCTAGTCATCAGAGGGTCTGCTCGGACGACGGAGAACCGATGGAGATTGGGGCGATGCCACTCCGCTCTCAGGAAAAAGACTGCAGGTTTTCCAAGGGATTGTGTTTTACTGTGGTAAATCTGACCATTTTGTTAAGAAGCTTCTGTAAAACAAAGAAAAAAAAAAGGTCAGTTACGCCCGTATTGCTTGTTTAAATTCTAAGGGAGTATTTCTTTCAGGGAGTACCTCATTACAGGAGGACTTGATTGAATTTCAGGTATTTGTGGATTGTGGTTCTACACTGAATGTCATTGATAAGGGATTTTTGGAAAAACTTAAATTGGAACCTAAACCTTTGTCATCTCCTATTTCTGTGGTTGCTGTGGATAACACTCCTTTGAAATGTGTTACTCACAAGGTTTTTGAATTTCCTCTTAGTATTAATGGTATTCACCAAGAGAATTTGGATTTAGTGGTATTAAATAATTTACCCTCTCCAGTCGTTTTGGGTTTGCCTTGGTTAAAACTGCACAATCCTTTACTGGACTGGTCTACTAATGAGATTAAATCCTGGAGTCCTAAGTGTTATGATAAATGTTGTAACGGTCGCATTGCTGCTGTGGAAAGAGGGGAATTACCTGTACCTATTCAGGATTTTTGGAAGGTTTTTTCAGAGGAGGAGTCGCAAATTCTACCTCCTCACAGGGACTATGATTGCACCATTGAGTTTGTTCCGGGTGCTACTGACGCACCCCTGGGCCTGTGTCGCGCAGCGTTGCGCACGCGGGAGCTTACCCGGAGCCGGATCTGTTGAGGGTTGTAGTCTCGTGGCGGTGACCCGGTCCGTGCCCAGGGAGTCAGACTAAGTGGCGCTGTATTAGTGGTAGATGTTGTACGACTACGCCACCCGTTGAATGCAGCGAAGGAGCTGCCGCTGCAGGGCAGACCGCTGAGGCCGGTGGTAGGATTGTGCAGCGTGATAGTATCACCCCCAACGGGAGGGGTATGGCCTCAGGGCAGCCGACGTGGATGATGGGGGTAGCAGGAACCACTCGGAGACGGTACGGTGTAGTTCAGGGTCTTTACTGGTGACAAAGATAGACCCTCCTGGAGTACTGGCTAGCGATTGGGGCCTGGTCAGTCCTTGAGCAGATGGGATCTCCCCTGGCCAGGCGGAGTTGTAGGCCTCCCAAACTAACTGTACTCTTCTGGCTACCTTGCTAGAGGCGGGTATAAGTAGCCCACGTCCCTGAGTGTACAGTGTGGTGCTCACCCGTATGGCCGGTGACTCGGGGCCTTCTAGTAGCTTCCGCTCCACGACGGCGGTGCTGGTCCCACGCGTGTGACCGTGCCTTCGGGTTTCTTGGCCAGAGGACCTGAAATCCCCTGCCGGTCGGTTTCTGCTGCTGGATAGGAGTTAGTCCCCACAGCCTCGGACTCCGGGTCCGGTGATAGCTTCTCAGTCAGGGCGAGCTCTGCAGCTGCCAGCCCCTGACTCTTTGTAGTACTGCTCCCACAGAGCTCCTGTTGTTTCTTCCTATGCTGCTTCTCTTCTCTGTCTCTACTTCTTCTCTACTCACTAACCCTGCCTCAGCCCTAGGTTTATATAGGGGAAGTTCTTCCCCTCCCAGGACTGGGCAGGAGGTGTGGCATGCACAGGATCCCTGACCAAGAGACCTCCCACCTGCTCTCAGACATAACATTGCCGTTACTGTGGAAACCAGACCCCTGGGGTGCCACACTACTCTTCCCAAGAGTCGCTTATTTAATCTTACTATCCCTGAGAGAAAGGCCTTGGAGGAGTACATACAGACGAGCTTGGCTGCTGGTCACATTAGACTTTCTAAGTCACCTGTGGCTGTTGGATTTTTTTTTGTAAAAAAAAAAAGACGGCGATTTACGTCCATGTCTGGACTTTCGAGAAATTAATAAAATTACCGTACACAATTCCTACCCATTGCCGTTAATTCCTGACTTGTTTAACCAGTTAGTGGGGGCCAAGTGGTTCTCTAAAATTGATCTCCAAGGGGCATACAATTTGTTGCGAATGAAGGAGGGTGATGAATGGAAGACTGCTTTTAACACTCCGGTAGGTCATTTTGAGAATCTGGTTATGCCTTTTGGTCTTACCAATGCACCAGCGTTTTTTCAGAACCTTATTAATGACATCCTGAGACCTCTGATTGGTAAGAATGTGGTTGTGTATTTGGATGACATTTTGATTTATTCGCCAGATCGCCATTGTCAGAGTGTACATGAGGTATTGCAGTTATTAAGTGACAATTCACTTTTTGCTAAGCTGGAGAAATGCGAGTTCGCTGTGCAGAGAATTAGTTTTTTGGGCTACATTATCCCCAGCGAGGGCTTTGAGATGGACCCGGTGAAGGTTCAGGCTGTGCAGGAATGGCCTAGGCCTATTGGTGTAAAATCGATACAGAGATTTTTGGGTTTTGCCAATTATTACAGGAAATTCATTAAGAATTTTTCTATAATTGTTAAGCTGCTGACCGATTTCACCAGGAAAGGTGCGAATACGGTCCAGTGGACTACTGAGGCCATTGAAGTTTTTGTGTATCTCAAGGAGAGCTTCAGTTCTGCCCCCATCCTTATGCAGCCTGATGAGACCAAGCCTTTTTTGGTCGAGGTTGATGCTTCTTCGGTGGGGGTCGGTGCGGTTTTGTCTCAGGAGAACAAGGATGGGGTTCATCCCTGTGCTTTTTTTTAGAAAAAATTTTCTGAAACCGAACTTAATTACGATGTTGGTAATCGGGAATTGCTGGCTATCAAACTCGCATTTGAACATTGGCGTCATTTCTTGGAAGGTGCTAAATTTCCCATTCAGGTTTTCACTGATCATAAGAATCTGATCTATCTAGATGCTGCCAAGCGCTTGAATGCCCGTCAGGCTAGGTGGGCACTTTTTTTTTCTCGGTTTAATTTTTCTATTACTTACATCCCTGGTACCAAGAATGTTAAAGCCGATGCTTTATCTCGCAGTTTTTCTCCCATGGTTGGTACCGAGGAGGAGGAGAGCATTTTACAGGAAGGAGTTGTGGTAGCAGCATTGGACTCCGTTTTGGAAGATGGGATTCTGAAAGCCCAGGAGGATGCCCCATCTAACACTCCCCATGGGAGGTTGTTTGTGCCTAGAACCTTTAGGAAAGATTTGTTTGTGGAATATCATGAGTCTCGGTTGGCAGGTCATCCAGGAATTTCTGAGACTAAGAGACTTATAAGTCGCAGTTTTTGGTGGCCTGGGTGGCAGAAGGAAGTCATCAAGTGGGTGCGTCAATGTACGGTGTGTGCTAGGTCAGAGGCTTCACATACCCCTGCTGCGGGGTTGCTTTGCCCTCTGGAGGTTCCTAGTGCACCTTGGACGCATCTTGCAATGGATTTTATTACCTTCCTGTGTCCGAGGGTTTCACTGTCATCTAGGTGATCGTGGACCATTTTAGCAAGATGTGTCACTTGGTTCCATTCATTAAGTTGCCCTCCGCCAAGACACTCACTAAGGCGTTTGTTAAGGAGATTGTCAAGCTCCATGGCTTTCCCACGGATATTGTTTCTGATAGAGGACCTCAGTTTGTGGCTCGCTTTTGGTGTGCTTTTTGTGACAGGTTGGGAGTCCATTTGTCATTTTCGTCTGGTTATCATCCTGAGTCTAATGGACAGACTGAAAGAAAGAACCAGGATGTTGAACAGTTTTTGCGTTGTTTTGTGACGGCCAATCAAGAGGTGTGGTCTGAGTTTCTGCCTCTCGCAGAATTTGCTCTTAACAATCATACATCCTCCTCAGCTGGGTGTTCTCCTTTTTTTTGTTGTACTGGGAGACATCCGTCTTTTGGTTCGTTCTCCAAATTAGGGTCGGCGGTGCCGGAGGAGGAGAATTTTTCCGGTGATTTGGAGAGAGTTTGGACTAATGTACATTGCAACCTTCAAGAGGCAAACAAGAAGTCCAAGAAGTATTTTGACAGGTTTGGTTGTCCTTGAAGAACCTGCGGTTGAGGATTCCCTCTAAAAAACTGGGTCCTAAATTTGTGGGTCCATTTAAAGTACTTCAGGTTGTTAACCCATCTGCTGTTATTGTTGGATGTCCCTACTTCCTGGAAGATTAATCCTGTGTTTCATGTTTCCTTGTTGAAAAAGGCTGACGTATCTAATAGGGACGCCACTGTCACAGTTCCTCCTGTGGTGGAAGACGGCGAATATGAAATTTCACGTATCTTGTCTCCTGGAAGGGTTTCAGTCCCGAAGACAACTCCTGGGTAAGGACGGATGATGTCTGTGCTCCTAGGCTTGTTAAAGCTTTCCACAGGAGGTTTCCGGATAGGCCTGGGTCTAGAGGATCCTCATAGAAGAGGGGGTACTGTTAGAACCCTCCTGTTAGTTTTTTCTATCTTGTGTTTTGCGGTCACGTGACCATCTGCCTATATATTCCAGCTCCGCCCTTATGGCTTTGCTGGACTTCAGTGTTGTTTGACTGTTTTGCTAGCCTGGTGCTTCGGTGCCTATCTCTGTCAGTTAGCTTGGTCCTCTGGGACCTCTAGTACTTTTTGTCAGTTTGTCTTTTGTGTTCTACAACAATTTCTGTTTAGGAGGTGTCCCATTTTTGTCCCAGTCCTTAGTTCTTTTAGGGACCCGTCCCTTATTTCTATATTAACATTCTTAGTACCGGGGATATAGGTGACAGAAAAATGAAACCGGGAAAAAAAAAGTGCCCACCTAGCTTGACGGGCATTCAAACGCTTGGCAGCATCCAGATAGATCAAATTCTTATGATCTGTGAAAACCTGAATATGAAATCTAGCGCCTTCCAAAAAATGACGCCAATGTTCAAACGCAAGTTTAATAGCCAGCAACTCCCGATTTCCAATATCATAATTCAGTTTGGTTTCCGAAAATTTACTCGAAAAGAAGGCACAAGGATATACTCCACCCTTGTTCTCCTGAGACAAAACTGCTCCGACCCCCACCGATGAAGCATCGACCTCGACCAAAAAAGGCTTGGTCTCATCAGGCTGCATAAGGATAGGGGCAGAACTGAACCTCTCTTTGAGATACTCAAATGCTTCAATGGCCTCAGTAGTCCACTGGGCCGTATTCGCACCTTTCTTGGTGAGATCGGTTAGAGGTTTAATAATTACAGAAAAATTCTTAATGAATTTCCTGTAATAATTGGCAAAACCCCAAAATCTCTGTATAGATTTCAAACCAATAGGCCTAGGCCATTCCGGCACAGCCTGAACCTTCACAGGGTCCATCTCAAAGCCCTCGCTGGAGACAATGTAGCCCAAAAAACTAATTCTCTGCACAGCGAACTCACATTTCTCCAGCTTAGCAAAGAGTGAATTATCACTCAATAACTGCAAAACTTCACGTACACTCTGCCAATGGGACTCCAGATCTGGCGAATAAATCAAAATGTCATCCAAATACACATTCTTACCAATCAGAGGTCTCAGGATGTCATTAATAAGGTTCTGAAAAAATGCAGGTGCATTGGTAAGACCAAAAGGCATCACCAGACTCTCAAAATGACCTACCGGAGTGTTAAAAGCAGTTTTCCATTCATCACCATCCTTCACTCGTAACAAATTGTATGCCCCAAGGAGATCAATTTTGGAGAACCACATGGCTCCCAATAACTGGTTAAACAAGTCAGAAATTAACGGCAATGTGTAGGAATTGCATACGGTAATCGTATTAATTTCACGAAAATCCAGACATGGACGTAAACCCCCGTTCTTTTTTTTAACAAAGAAGAATCCAACTGCCACAGGCGACTTAGAAGGTCTAATGTGACCAGCAGCCAGGCTAGTCTCTATGTACTCCTCCAAAGCCTTTCTTTCAGGGATAGTCAGATTAAACAAGCGACTTTTGGGAAGAGTAGCACCCGGAACAAACTCAATGGAGCAATCATAATCCCTATGAGGATATAAAACTTGCGACTCCTCCTCCGAAAAAAACCTCCAAAAATCTTGAATAGGTACAGGTAATTCCCCTTTTTCCACAGCCGCAATGCGACCATTACAACATTTATCATAGCACTTCGGACTCCAAGACTTAATTACATTAGTAGACCAGTCCAATAAAAGATTGTGCAGTTTTAACCAAGGCAATCCTAGAAAAACTGGAGAGGGCAAATTATCCAAAACAACCAAGTCCAAAATTTCTTGGTGAACTCCATTGATAGTGAGGGAAAATGCAGCAGTCTTGTGAGTAATATGACAAGCCCAGGGGAATGGGGATGACTCGGGTACCCGGGCCTTTAGCCTGGCCTTGGGGATGTCGCGGTGGTCGGCTCCCGGGCCCGTACCCTGGGGTCACTCTTTAAAAAGGGGCTAATACATTTCTTAGTTTTATGAAAGTTCGTGACGCCACCTGTGGCTTCTGGTGAGAATCACTAGCGCTGCGCAGTCCACTGAGGCCGATGATAAGGCAGCTCGATGGTATAGCTCCCCACAAGTGGAGCTGGGCCTCAGGGCAGCGTACGGAAAGGGGAATGCAGGACAGGTGAGACCCAGCCGGGTCAGAGCAAGAACAGGGACAGACACGATAGTCACTTCAGTACCTTTTACTGATGGAAATTCAGGCACGTCCCAGAGCACTGTAGGGTGAAGGGTGCATGTCAGGATCCTCCCCAATGAGCGGGTGTAGGGCCTCCTGTTACTTGCCTCTGCGTAGTAAGTTTCTGACCTGCCTGGAGCTAGGCCTAACTTTGTCTCTGTCCTGCGCTGGCTGACCTTGTGGTAGGGCCTTTTCTTGGAATACACGCTCCTCAGCTTGCAGGGCCTATGTGTTTCCCGTCTCTGTTACGTATCAGCACTTTAGCGATCCTAGGACTTGTAGTTCTCCAGGGATTCCGGTTATGCCTTACTGGGTCATAGAGATCCCAGTAAGCTTCGGACCCGGTGTCCGGTAAATGCTTCGGGGTGAGCTGGTTAAGCTCCTCTGCCCCCTATGTACTAACTCTCCACTCGCCTTCGGTCTACTCGGGCCCTCACTAGGCTATACATACTAACCGCAGCTTGCCGCGCTTCACCGATCTTATGGCGCCGGCACACCTTAAGCTCCCTATTCCGAGCTTCAACTGAGTCTAGACTGGGCTTACCTCTGCAGACAGATTTCTGCAGGAACCGAACTGAGAACTCTGTCCCTCTCTGACTGTGAGCAGGGACACTGTTCTGGCTAGACTGAGCTTGACTCTGTATTCAGGTTTGTACTTGCTGAACTCTCCAGAGGAACTGAACTGCCTGGCTCCACCTTCCCTATTTATATCCCTAACGGGCTCCCTCTGCTGGTCTGAGGTGGAAGGTGGAGATGTGTGAATGTTTATGGGGGCCTCTTGTGGAGGAATCCATCAATGCACTCTTCCAGGATCTGTGATACCAAGCGCAGCTGGGCGTCACAAATACATTTCAAAGGAGTGTTATCAATTGCAACCACAGAAATAGGTGATGACAAAGGTTTGGATTTCAATTTAAGGTTTTCCAAAAACCCTTTATCAATCACATTAAGTGTTGAACCACAATCCACAAATACCTGAAATTAAATCAAATCTCCCTGCAGAGTAGTACTCCCAGAAAGAAACACTCCTGCAGAGCATAAACAAGCTATACGGGCGTAACTGACCTTTTTTTTCTTTACTTAAACGACGCTCACAATACTTAATCAAATGGTCAGCTTTACCACAATAAAGACATAAACCCTCGGCGAATCTCTGGTCTTTTTCCTGAGAGCGGAGTGACATTGCCCCCACCTCCATTGTTTCTCCACTGTCAGAGCAGATTTTCTGGGAACTAGGACCTGACGTTACAAGAGTCTTTACATCATTCACCCTGGACCTCAGTCTCCTGTCCACACAAACAGCTAACTACATAGCTGCATGCAGAGTCTCAGGTGCAGGGAATGCAATTAGCAAATACTTAACCCTTTCACTCAGACCAGCAAGAAATAAACATCTCAGCGCAGAATCATTCCATTTAACTTCTGAGGCCCATCTTCTGAAGTGTGTGCAATAATTTTCAACACTGATTCAAACGTCTAAGTTCTGATTGAGTAGATGAGATTCGAACAGGATCGTCATATAATAGTGTGGCGCCCCTGAGGGTTCAGTCACCACAGGGGTACTGCACCTCAGACCGAGGTGTGGTATCTCCTCTCCGAGGTAAGGGTGGAGCACCTCTCAGGACTCAGCCATCCATTCAACACTACACCACTCCTGTCCTGAGGGGGGCTTTAATGCACCATAGTGCTGCCCCAGCCAGGATAGAGGAGATGGGGGGAACCAAAAGATAGGGGGAACCATGTAGTGGGTGAGGGTGGAGGATGCACTTTAGGTTACACTCATTCAATCATATTTAATCAACGGCCATCTTAGGTTCAAGGTCCTTTGATTGTGGTCTTCATCACTGAATGTGGCTTTCCGGTGGAACCAGCAGCTGATTGAAGATACACGGTCCTCGTTCTCTGGCCTTGAGGCGAGGAGCAGGCTAGAGTTAACGGCTGTCTCTACCCGGTCAAGGTCCCTACCTAAGAAGGCCTGGAGGGGAGCAGAGGAGACAAGCTCCACAGGCAAAAGGATCCCAGGGGGATGCAGATGGAGCGGCATGCGCCACCTGTCCTCACTATTCTGGCCTAGTCAGAGGGACTCCTGCTGCAAAAGGGGTACCGGCCCCCGATATCTGGCTTTGCTACTTCATGTCCTAGTCAGAAAAGCCCGGAGGCTTAGAGGATCCCACCGGATAACGGACGGAGCGGAGTCGCCACCTGTACCCTTGTTCTGTGTATAGCCAGAGGGAGACCCAGCCTTGTAACACGCACCACATAAGGACAGGAGAGGACCTAGTGGGAAAGTCTAGGAACACTCTGGTGCAGGGGGTCCTGATTGATGGACCCGAACTACCCGGAGTGTGCTGAACCTAACAACGTGAGTAAAGCTTGGAAGACTGCATCCATTGCCTCCGGTCCCTTATTTTAGCGCAACACCACACCGCACCACCCACTACGACCCCCCCTGATCCGTCTTCTCTGCCCTGAGGCCCTGCTTCGCCTGTGGGGAGTAGTACCATCTTCTGCTGCCACGACATCCCGCCTCAGAGGATTGCCGCAGCGCTGGTGGCGAATCACCAGGCACCACAGGTGGCGTAGTCATTACATCCACTCGATTACCACCGTTCCTCCTGGCCCTTATTTTTTTACTGAGACGACCCTGGACACGGGCCAGGCCTAGGCCACGACTGCATCCACCGTACACCAGGAGGCTCAGTTCCGAGTACCCCCATCTCTCAGGGTAGGGCCAGCGAGCGGGAGCGAGGCGTCACAATAGCCCCATAGCAGAAAAAAATTCAACAGAACTTAAACACGGATCATTAGGCTGGAGAGAAAAGGCCCAACCCTGTGGTTCTTTGCGCAAAAGTGACATAATAAAACCAATGCGCTGTGATTCATTCCCAGAGGATCTTGGTCTCAAAAGAAAATATAACAAACAAGCATTTTTAAAGGAAAAAAAATCTTGCTGTTTACCATAAAAAACATCAGGCAGTTCTACCTTGGGTTCGACAAAATGCGCTCCGGGACAGCTACTCACGTGTTGCTGAAGCTCGGCCACCTCCAGAGACAATACCTGCAGGCGATGAGCCAAATCCTGGATGGAAACCATACTGATGCCCGAATTTCTTTCCTTTTAGTTTTTTTTTTTGGCTGGACTTACTGTTATGATCTGCAACAAGAACTAAGGAAAGATAGGGGAAAGCTGTCTCTACAGTAAGACTAAGCTGAATCCCTACGATGTAGCGGGCTGCCTGTTCCTTGCGAACAGACCCGCCTTAGTCCTCGGCTAGTCTGAACGAAGACCTATAGAAATAAGGAAGGGGTCCCTGAAAGAACTAAGGACTGGGACAATAATGGGACACCTCCTAAACAGAAATTGTTGTAGAACACAAAAGACAAACTGACAAAAAGTACTAGAGGTCCCAGAGGACCAAGCAAACTGACAGAGATAGGCACCGAAGCACCAGGCTAGCAAAACAGTCAAGCAACACTGAAGTCCAGCAAAGCCATAAGGGCGGAGCTGGAATATATAGGCAGATGGTCACGTGACCGCAAAACACAAGCTAGAAAAAACTAACAGGAGGGTTCTAACAGAACCAATATAGGGACGTTAGTGGAGACAGAGTGATATTAGATCAGCCTAGGAGGTCTCCACTCCCCCCCTTTCCCTAGAGTCTGGGCTTCCATACCCTCTTCCTGTGATTCCTGATTTGTTCAGCCAGGTTGTAGGAGCTAAGGTATTTTCCAAGTTGGATTTAAGGGGAGCCTACAATCTGATTAGAATCAGAGAAAGGAACGAATGGAAAACAGCGTTCAATACCCCTGAAGGGCATTTCGAGAGTCTGGTTATGCCTTTCGGTTTGACCAATGCACCTGCGGTATTCCAGCATTTCATAAATTATATTTTCCATCATTTGGTGAGGAGGTTTGTGGTGGTCTACCTGGACGATATTTTGGTTTACTCAACTGATTTGGAGACACATCGGGGACATGTTAAACAGGTGCTCCAGAAATTAAGGGATAACAAACTATATGCCAAACTGGAAAAAATGTGTTTTTGCCGTTCAGGAGGTGCAGTTTTTGGGGTACTTGTTGTCATCTTCGGGTTTTCGGGTGAATCCAGAGATGATCCGTGCAGTCCTTGATTGGGACCGTCCTGAGAACTTGAAGGCTCTACAACGTTTTCTGGGGTTTACTAATTTTTACCGGAAATGACATGACTAAGAAGGGGTCTGATTTTTCCAAATGGTCGGAGGCCTCCATCCAGGCTTTTTCATCCTTAAAGAATTATTTTGCCACTGCACCTATAGTCAGTCAACCTGATGTTTCCCAACCCTTTATTGTGGAGGTTAATGAGTCGGATGTCGGGGTTGGGGCTGTGTTGTCTCAGGGTTCATCCCCTGGTAAATGGCGTCCATGCACCTTCTTTTCTAAAAAATTGTCTTCGGCTGAGAGAAATTATGACGTGGGTAGTAGGGAACTTTTGGCAATCAAATTGGCGTTTGAAGAATGGCGACATTGGTTGGAGGGGGCTGTCCATCCTATTACTGTTATTACTGACAATAAGAATCTGTCATTTATCCAGTCAGCTAAACTTTTCAACCCTAGGCAAGCCAGATGATCCTTGTTTTTCACTAGGTTCAATTTTGTTGTCACTTTTTGTCCAGGGGTCAAAAATGTCAAGGCTGATGCTTTGTCCCGGACCTTCCCTGGTGGTGGTGACCATGGGAACCTTGTCCCTATATTACAGAAGAAGGTAGTCATTTCGGCGTTTTATCCTGAAGTGGAGGGTGAGGTGTTGGAGGCTCAGGGGGGCACCCCTACCTCCTGCCCTCCAGGAAGGTTACCATCCAATCTGTGCCGTAAGGTTATTGAAGAACAGCATAAACTCTGTGCTTCCTGGTGATCCAGATGGTAAGGCAACCGTGGACCTCCTCTCTCGTCGTTTTTGGTGGCTGGGGTTGCATCGGGGTGTGATTGAACACGTATCTGTTTGTAGTATTTGTGCGCGTTCTAAGGTTTTGCATACCCATCCGTCTGGTACTCTTCTTCCGCTATCTATCCCTTGTCCATGGATTTTTTTACTGACCCACCGGTTTCTGCAGGCAAAACGGTGGTTTTGGTGGTTGTAGATAGGTTCAGTAAAATGGTTCACTTTGTCGCATTACCTGCACTTCCAAATGCCAAGACACTTGCTCAGGTGTTCATAAATGAGATCGTGAAGCTTCACGGGGTTCCCTCCGATGTGGTGTCAGATCGAGGGACCCAGTTTGTTTCCAAGTTCTGGAAGGCATTCTGTTCTCGACTGGGGGTGCAGCTGTCCTTTTCCTCTGCCTTCCACCCTCAGTCGAATGGACAGACCGAGTGTGTCAATCATAATTTGGAGATCTACCTCAGGTGTTTCGTCTCCGAAAATCAGGAGGATTGGGCATCCTACTTACCGCTGGCAGAATTTGCCATTAATAATCATCATCAAGAATTTACTGGCAGGTCACCGTTCTTCGGTGCATACGGTTATCACTCACAGTTTGGTACCTTTAGTGGGGGAGGAGCTTCAGGAGTTCCTGAGGAGGAACGGTTTGCTTCGTTGCTCTCCTTAGTATGGCAGGGTGTGCTGAGTAATTTAAAGATAATGGGAGACAGGTATAAACGTATGAATGACAGAAAAAGCTTGCCAGGTTCAGACCTAAATGTGAATGACTTTGTGTGGTTGTCTACCAGGAATATAAGATTGAAAGTTCCTTCTTGGAAGCTGGGACCTAGGCTTATTGGTCCCTATAAAATAACCGCCGTCGTTAACCCAGCAGCGTTTCGTCTTGAACTTCCTCAGGCTCTTAAGGTCCACAATGTGTTCCATAGGTCCTTACTCAAGAAGTATGTGGAACTTCTTGAGCCCTTACCTCTACCACCGCCCCCAGTAATGGTTGATGGTAATCTGGAATTCCAGATTTCGAGGATTGTAGATTCTCGTCTTCAACGTCGTTCTCTGCAATATTTGGTGCACTGGAAGGGCTATGGTCCAGAGGAGATGATTGGGGTTTCAGCATCAGAGGTGAATGCTCCCAGGTTGGTTGGTTCATTCCATACCTCTTATCCTGAGAAGCCCGGTCCTGAGTGCCCTGGGTGTATAAATACCTGCTGTTTGCTAGAGGGAGGTGCCGGCAATACTCACATGATCCCCTGTGAAGGCTTGGAGCAAGTGCATTACTTCTTCCTCTCTGGTTCAATGAGGACGGGTGTTCATCTCTCTGAAGTCGACTAAAAGTTAAGGTATCTCCCCTTGTCTGTTCCCTCTTGTTGTCTTTAGGTGTGGGGATCGACTAGCGCTCATCCCCTCCCTTCCCTAGCCAGGGCCAATCGCCAGGGAAAGCCAGGGTGAGGTTCATGTGCAGCGATTGGTGAAGAACCAATATAGGAATGTTAGTGGAGACAAGGTGATATTAGATCAGCCTAGGAGGTCTCCACTCCCCCCTTTCCCTAGAGTCTGGGCTCCCTTTCCCTCTTCCCTTTGTGTTGCACTAGTCTTTCCCACACTTTGCGTGACAGCCAGATTGTAGCACAGCTCAGCTATACTATGCTATAGATCGCACTGATATAAGCTAACATTTGCACCTAATGGCTCTAATTCCTGAAAAACAGATGCACCTAATGACCCTATCTAATAAAAAAAATCCCTCAGACTTTCTCAAAGCATCTTCATTGCTCTTACAGCTGGGTTGTAGCAAAGCTCAGCTGTGATATGCTGAAGACCCCACGGATACCAGCTAACATTTGCACATAATGACCTTGTCTAACTCATGAAAAATAGATGCACTTATGACATAATTCCCATTGCCTTATTGCAGCATCCTCATTGCTCTCACAGCCGGTTTGTATCACAACTCAGCTATTCTATGCTCAGCTTTCCCATGCATACAATGAATGTTGGTCAAATAGTTGGTCACAGTCACTACATTCAAAACCATAAATGATCTCCTCAGCCAGAGAAAAAATATTGCTCATGTTGAGATCTATATATCTCTATAAAGGAGGAACATAGGAGAGCAAAGGATGGGGACCTGCAGCACTGAGAAGAAGCAGGGTGCAGCTGGGAAATATAGCTTTAGCAGATCAGAATAGGACCGCTCATTCCGTTCAGTGAAGCTGGATGCACAAAGAGGCAGAAGAAGATGATAAAAGACACAAAGGTACAAGAAAGAATCTTTATGTTGGGTTTCTACTGTATATTAACAATAGTAATGGGAATTATTGGAGTCAGTTTTGCTTGAAGCCGTTTCGCCAATATTCTCAATGAAACGTACAATGTTTGATAACATTGGCACATCTTTAAAAATTCGAGAATTTTTATACCACAACGGTAGTGGAGTGAGAATTGTGACAATTCGAAAAATTGCAATTTAAACATCATTGAAAGCACGTGAACGTTTGGCTGAGTGGGGGATTCGGGAGAGATAGCTGTCAGCCGAACATTCATCTCATTCCAATAGATGTCGGCCAAATATTGGTGTAATGTGTAGAGCACAGCTTGTATAAGGCATAAATCATCACAAGCTGATAAATGACCGTGTCAACGAGAAAAGAGCGATCGTCAGTAACGGACACTCAGAGCTCAGCTGCTATCACGTGTGTTATCTGTATCAAACCTTTATTATGTGGAGTTTTGGTAACAGGTTACAATCTGCGAGGGTCAGTTCATTCCCGTCCAAAAATTTCCTGTCGGAGACAGTGATCTCCTGTGTCGAATTGGCATCAATCTCGTCAGGCAGCGGTGAATTCAGAAAGTCATTCAGCTTCTTTAAGGATCTCAACAGATTTTTTTCTAAATCTGAAAAACAGAAGAAAATACAGAATTACTGACATAAATATATATATAAATGTTACTTCTTATAAGAAATAACCAGTCATTAGATTAGCATTTACTGTGTACAGATCAGTAATCCTGTACTGATCCTGAGTTACATCCTGTATTATACTCCAGAGCTGCACTCACTATTCTGCTGGTGGAATCACTGTGTACATACATTACATTACTGACCCTGTACTGATCCTGAGTTACATCCTGTATTATTCTCCTGAGCTGCACTCACTATTCTGCTGGTGGAGTCACTGTGTACATACATTACATTACTGATCCTGTACTCATCCTGAGTTACATCCGGTATTATACTCCAGAGCTGCACTCACTATTCTGCTGGTGCAGTCACTGTGTACATACATTACATTACTGATCCTGAGTTACATCCTGTATTATACTCCAGAGCTGCACTCACTATTCTGCTGGTCGAATCACTGTGTACATACATTACTGACCCTGTACTGATGCTGAGTTACATCCTGTATTATACTCCAGAGCTGCACTCACTATTCTGCTGGTGGAATCACTGTGTACATACATTACTGACCCTGTACTGATCCTGAGTTTTATCCTGTATTATACTCCAGAGCTGCACTCACTATTCTGCTGGTGCAGTCACTGTGTACATACATTACATTACTGATCCTGTACTGATCCTGAGTTATATCCTGTATTATACTCCAGAGCTGCACTCACTATTCTGCTGGTGGAGTCACTGTGTACATACATTACTGACCCTGTACTGATCCTGAATTACATCCTGTATTATACTCCAGAGCAGCACTCACTATTCTGCTGGTGCAGTCACTGTGTACATACATTACATTACTGATCCTGTACTGATTCGGAGTTACATCCTGTATTATACTCCAGAGCTGCACTCACTATTCTGCTGGTGGAATCCCTTTGAACATGCATTACTGACCCTGTACTGATCCTGAGTTACATCCTGTATTATACTCCTGAGCTGCACTCACTATTCTGCTTGTGCAGTCACTGTGTACATACATTACATTACTGATCCTGTACTGATCCTGAGTTATATCCTGTATTATACTCCAGAGCTGCACTCACTATTCTGCTGGTGGAATCACTGTGAATATGCATTACTGATCCTGTATTGATCTGGAGTTACATCCTGTATTATACTCCAGAGCTGCACTCACTATTCTGCTGGTGGAATCACTGTGTACATACATTACTGACCCTGTACTGATCCTGAGTTACATCCTGTATTATACTCCTGAGGTGCACTCATTATTCTGCTGGTGCAGTCGCTGTGTACATACATTACATTACTGATCCTGTACTGATCCTGAGTTACATCCTGTATTATACTCCAGAGCTGCACTCACTATTCTGCTGGTGGAGTCACTGTGTACATACATTACATTACTGATCCTGAGTTACATCCTGTATTATACTCCAGAGCTGCACTCACTATTCTGCTGGTGCAGTCACTGTGTACATACATTACATTACTGATCCTGTACTGATCCGAAGTTACATCCTGTATTATACTCCTGAGCTGCACTCACTATTCTGCTGGTGGAATCACTGTGAACATGCATTACTGACCCTGTACTGATCCTGAGTTACATCCTGTATTATACTCCTGAGCTGCACTCACTATTCTGCTGGTGCAGTCACTGTGTACATACATTACATTACTGATCCTATACTGATCCTGAGTTATATCCTGTATTATACTCCAGAGCTGCACTCACTATTCAACTGGTGGAGTCACTGTGTGCATACATTACATTACTGATCCTGAGTTACATCCTGTATTATACTCCAGAGCTGCACTCACTATTCTGATGGTCGAATCACTGTGTACATACATTACTGACCCTGTACTGATCCTGAGTTACATCCTGTATTATACTCCAGAGCTGCACTCACTATTCTGCTGGTGCAGTCACTGTGTACATACATTACTGATCCTGTACTGATCCGGAGTTACATCCTGTATTATACTCCAGAGCTGCATTCACTATTCTGCTGGTGGAATCACTGTGAACATGCATTACTGACCCTGTACTGATCCTGAGTTACATCCTGTATTATACTCCAGAGCTGCACTCACTATTCTGCTGGTGGAATCACTGTGTACATACATTACTGACCCTGTACTGATCCTGAGTTACATCCTGTATTATACTCCTGAGCTGCACTCACTATTCTGCTGGTGCAGTCACTGTGTACATACATTACATTACTGATCCTGTACTGATCCTTAGTTGCATCCTGTATTATACTCCAGAGCTGCACTCACTATTCTGCTAGTGCAGTCACTGTGTACATACATTACATTACTGATCCTGAGTTACCTCCTGTATTATACCCCAGAGCTGCACTCACTGTTCTGCTGGTGCAGTCACTGTGTACATACATTACATTACTGATCCTGAGTTACCTCCTGTATTATACCCCAGAGCTGCACTCACTATTCTGCTGGTGCAGTCACTGTGTACATACATTACATTACTAACCCTGTACTGATCCTGAGTTACATCCTGTATTATACTCCTGAGCTGCACTCACTATTCTGCTGGTGGAGTCACAGTGTACATACATTACATTACTGATCCTGAGTTATATCCTGTATTATACTCCAGAGCTGCACTCACTATTCTGCTGGTGCAGTCACTGTGTACATGTAATAGTGGGGAAGGGCGTAGCCTTCCCTTGGTACTGAGATAGTTAAAGGAAGTGTTCCTGAAGTCAGACCTCTCTGAACTGTTTGTAGACCAAGCTAAGGGGTTAGCTTTAGTGGTCCAGTCAGTAGAGTAGAGGGGGAACTTAGTGCCCTGATCAAGCCTTGAGTGATATAGAGCTCGTTCCTGGCATAATTCCTTGTGTGCTGCAGTACCTGTAAACAGCCACAAGATGCCACTGTCCTGGGTGCAAATGTCAGGTTGAGTCTGCTAGCAGCGTTACAGACAGTGATGGGTTAATGCTGTGTGATGACAGCTCACTGAGGGTGGGCACATTAGGAAAATCTCTGTTTAGTTTCCAGGATCAGGAAGTGATTCTTCATTAAGAGATAGGACAGAGAACCATACAGGCAGCCTGAATATATATTGGCTGCTAAGGTAGACGGGAGCTCCATACCCTCAGATAGTGGGATCACCAGTGTGAAAGTCTCCCTACCCAAGAGCAAGAGTCCTGTTAGCCGGCCGGAGAAACTCATCAAAGGTAGTGAGGACCCGGGGCACTTCTAGTCTGCAGGAAGCAGAGGAAGATAAATAGGACTCCAGGCTAAGACGTGGGGGAGAGATATCGGATCCAGATCACTGTCGGTATTTTAGAAGAGTCTCTTGGGCCAGAGATTAGAGTCACAGAGATGCTTCACTTAAAGAGGGAACCAGGGCTGAAGGAGTTACCAGCGCCTGTGAGAGAGATGATAACCTGTCGGGCCTTATCCATTATATCTGCCTGTAAATATTGTACATATTCCTCTTCCCCAAGTAAAGTTCAAGTTCTGGTTAAGAACCTCGTGTCCTCTGAATTTATTGCTGCTCTGGTCCCAGAAGAGAAATGCCTGGAGACAGCGCCGATCGGATGGTTTGAAGTAAGTGGAGAGCCCCACATACACAGCCACACATCAGAGGGAGGACACGTATTGTCTGTAGGGTGCCAGAGCGAGAGGGGGCTACAGCTCGCCCACGACTACCTCGCTGGGGCACCTTACATACATACATTACATTACTGATCCTGTACTGATCCGGAGTTACATCCTGTATTATACTCCAGAGCTGCACTCACTATTCTGCTGGTGCAGTCACTGTGCACATACATTACATTACTGATCCTGTACTGATCCTGAGTTACCTCCTGTATTATGCTCTGGAGCTGCACTCACTATTCTGCTGGTGGAGTCACTGTGTACATACATTACATTACTGATCCTGAGTTACATCCTGGATTATACTCCAGAGCTGCACTCACTATTCTGCTGGTGCAGTCACTGTGTACATACATTACATTACTGATCCTATATTGATCCTCAGTTACATCCTGTATTATACCCCAGAGCTGCACTCACTATTCCCTTAGATGTAACTGTGACGCCCTCCCTGAGCAAATGGGGGATACTCGGAGCCTGGCCTTGCGGATGTTGTGGGGGATGCAGTCGTGGCCTAGACCCGTTCCGTGCCCAGGGCTGTCACATGAAAAATGGGCTTTTGGATGAGTGGTTGTTCGACTACGCCACCTGTGGTTTCTGGTGAAGGCCACCAGCGCTGCAACAGTCCTCTGAGGCTGGTGTTCTGGCAGCTTGGTTGGTACTACTCCCCACAGGCGGAGTAGGCCTCAGGGCAGTGATTGATCAACTGTGTGGAGGAATGGTGGGTGCAGTGCCACGCAGGAATAAACAAGCGGAGGCGGTGAATGAAGTCATCCGGGTCTTTACTCACTTTAGGTGAACTTTCAGCCGCAAAGCTTCTCTCTGCTACACACGGCGTACTGCGGCCACCGGGAAGGGGTTCAGTGCTCCCCAGGTAGATCAGGAGCACCTGTCGAGACCCCGATGGTGTGTGTTCCTCTCCTTGGTAAGTTCTCCCACTGAGTCTTCTCCTGACTGTGTGTGGTATGAACGTGGTGTAAGGCCGGGTCCCACTGGATAAATGCAGGTTTGAGAGATACAGGTGGCGTAAGCTGCTTCGTCCGTATCCCCCTGGGATCCACTAAGCCTCCGGGCTTTTCTGACTGAGACGTGAAGTAACAAAGTCAGATATCGGGGGCCGGTTATCCCTTTTGCAGCAGGAATCCCTCTGGCTAGGCCAGAGTGAAGAATACAGATGGCGACTCCGCTCTGTCCGTATCCCCCTGGGATCCTTTTGCCTGTGGAGCCTATCTCCTCTGCTCCCCTCCAAGGCCTTCTTAGAACAGGACCCTGACCGGGCAGAGACACTTATTAACTCTGTCCCGCTCCTCGTCTCAAGGCCAGAGAGCGAGGACCGTGAATCTTCAGCCAGCTACAGACTCTTGCTGGACCCTGACAGAAGACCCTCAATCAAAAGACCTTGTACTAAAGATGGCCAAATATTATATATGATTCTATAAGTGCTTCCTGTAAGTGTTTCCTCCACCCTGACCCACTACTTGGTTCCCCCTATCTTTGGTTCCCCCCATCTCCTCTATCCCGGGCCGGGGCAGCACCCTGGTGCATTTAGGCCCCCTACAGGACAGGAGTAGTGTAGTGTTGAGTGTGAAGTGGGGTCCGGTGAGACGCTCCATCCTTACCTGGAAGAGGAGATACCACACCTCTATCTGAGGTGCAGTACCCCTGTGGCGACTGAACCCTCAGGGGCGCCACAACCTGCAGCAGCTCAGCTCTAGGCCCCCATCTACCATTCACGTTCTTCCTATATGACAGAGGAGTCTTTGATCCCTTTATGACCAGGAGTCACTGGAGCATCTCTACAATGTAATCCTCCCCTGCGTGTCCTGCATCCTGGCACACTCCACAATGCCGCACACAGATACTGTCCAGCATGTAAAGGAATCCGTCAGCAGGTTTTATATATGGAAGTAGTGGTGTGGGTGCATGTGTGCTTGTTCCCCAAATATAAAGACACATTTTTGTGGAGATCGGATCTGCCAGTCATGAGAAGTCTAGTTTAGAAGCCATATGCAAATCAGGCTGGAAGTGCACTGAGGGCGTGCCATAATCCATCCATGTGGAATGACATGCCCCCATTGCACTTCCAGCCTGATTTGCATATGGCTTATAAACTAGACTTGTCCTGAATGGCAGATCCGATCTCTATAAAAAAAAGATGACTTTATTATTGGGGGACGATCGTCTACACAGCCTGTACCGCTGCTTCCAGAGGGAGAAACCTGCTGACGGATTTAGTTTAAAAAGCCAGTCAGTATTGTAATATCCACATCACAGTCACTAAACTCTTTACTTACTTTCATTTAAATCTTTCCGAGGATTTTTTATGTAGGCTGAAAATTTAGCAAACACATCGTTTCCGGCTGAGTTGGATTCTGGGTGATTTGTTACAAGTTTAGGAAACCTGAAATAACAGAATAAATGGAGAAGTTACAATAGGATGTGGCACCGAACCAGGACACGACGGCAGCGTCACAATGTGTCAGAACCAGAGCGCCACTAGTTACATTTCACACCTATTAGTATCGTTGTTTGGGTGCTCATAAATTTCTATGTAGATGGGAGCGGGAGGAACTAGAAGCAGAACTCCTCCCCTTTACATAGAACTTCATGAGCACCAACTGTCATCTCCTATCTCAGTAATGTAACATTCTGTCTTCACTGAATACAGATTTTACCTGTGAATTGAGAATTTTGATAATGAAAGTTCAGTCCAGGAGCAGAAATAAGCAGATTTCTCTGATAAGATATATTGCAAACTTGCTTATTTTCATGTGCACTATTTATTTATGAAAATAAAACTTAAAACCGCAGTTACTCGTTAAATGCATTCTTTAAAAAAAGTTTCATTTTTTTTCAAATTTCCATATCACTTTATATATATATATATATATATATATATTGCATTATATATGTATTGATATGGAAAATTGAAAAAAAAAAAGAAACAATTTTTAATTATATAAGAATCTGAAATCTTCCAATTTTCACACTTGCCACTAGACTTTATACTAAACTATGGCATCCTGTAATATACAGATGATTTTTCAACAATATCAATATCATCACAGACAGTATTACAATGACAGGTAACATCTCTATATACATTACATGACACAGTATCCACCAATCACATTAGATGATGTCACAACTCACCTCCTACTCCTCCTGTACAATGACTGATAACACCTCTATATACAGTAGATAATACAGCATCCACCATTCACAATAGGTGATATCACAGCTCACCTCCTCCCCCTCCTGCACAATGACTGATAACACCTCTATATACAGCAGATAACACAGGATCCACCATTCACAATAGGTGATGTCACAGCTCACCTCCTCCTGTACAATGACAGATAACTCCTCTATATACAGTAGATAAGACAGGATCCACCATTCACAATAGGTGATATCACAGCTCACCTCCTCCTCCTGTACAATGACTGATAACACCTCTATATACAGTAGATAACACAGGATCCACCATTCACATTAGGTAATGTCACAGCTCACCTCCCCCTCTTCCTGTATAATGACTGATATCACCTCTTTATTCAGTAGATAACACAGGATCCACCATTAGCGATGTCACAGCTCACCTCCTCCTCCTCCTGTACAATGACAGATAACACCTCTATATACAGTAGATAACACAGGATCCACCATTCACAATAGGTGATGTCACAGCTCACCTCCTCCTCCTGCATAATGACTGATAACAACTCTATATACAGTAGATAACACAGGATCCACCATTCACAATAGATGTCACAGCTCACCTCCTCCTCCTGTACAATGACTGATAACAACTCTATATACAGTAGATAACACAGGATCCACCATTCACAATAAGTGATGTCACAGCTCACCTCCTCCTCCTGTACAATGACTGATAATACCTCTATATACAGTAGATAACACAGGATCCACCATTCACAATAGGTGATATCACAGCTCACCTCCTCTCCCTCCCCTTAGAAGGGCCTGTACAAACATATAGGGTCTGTGGTCCCTTTCTTGCAGTTAACGTCCATATGAAGGACATGAAGCAGGAGTCTAATATTTGCCCTAGTGGTCAGTGTGAAGATTTCAGATTTTTTTTCAGTATAATTAATGATATATATAAAAAAAGGTTTAAAATAAATGTAACATAAAAATTTGATTTATAATAGGAAATTTTCTGGTGACACTTTCCATTTAAGAGCAAGAAAGGACCTTTGAGAACATTTCAAGGGGTTGCTGAGGTTTTTTTGATAATGGAATTGGAGGACAGACGACATTGAGCTTTCATTGCACAATTTTATGTCTAAGTAGAATTATGAGATTGGAAAAGTGTGGGGGGATAATTCTAAAAAAAATATCCTCTAAAGTGTTTACTTCCTAAGTTCTTAATAAAAAAAAAAACACATATATAACAAAAACAATCATAAAAACTATACTTTGGCACTGTTAACTTTTCCTCCAAGAATTCTTCAATTTTATTCACATCGGTTTTCACTTCCCCATCGAACATCATGAACGGCGGGTTTGTCCCCGGTGCCAGGTTGTGCAGATCGGCCGGTTTCCTGTAGGGGAAAGTTTTGTTTCCTGTTTAGAACTGACACATATCTGTATATATGAGCGCAGATCATCTAATGATTTCACTCGGGAACTGAAAACTTAGAAAAGCTTGATGCAACCTATGCCCGGGCTGTAACAGCCGCCATGTTAGTTGTCACACAGCTTCTCCGAAAACAGACTCGGAAGTTATGTGTCAACTTCTGTAACTTGAAAACTAGTTTGAGCCTTGAAAGTTTCCCAAAATGTCATAATGTTGCATTAACTTTAATGCTTCAGGCATGGTGTTAAATGTCAGAACCTGCTCCAAATATGTACCGAATATTGCAGCACAAAAAAGTGCTGCAAAGTCATCTAATCGACAGGTGGAGAAAAGTGAGACACACATAGCTAGAGATGCCCCAAAATGCTGTCACTGTGATATATTTAGTGCAGTTTTACCTGTCACGTCTAAGATCACACTGCCTAAATAATGGACAGGATTAGTAAATCTGCCCCAGTGACTCCAGGGCAAATTTACCAATTGTATTTAATATTATGGCAGCGCAAACTTGTGCACCTTTTTGGCATTTTTAGACACTTGTTTCTAACTTTTTACCACCTTTTTGTTGGCTTGTTTTGCACCACTTTCTGCATTAAATTCACCACTACGGGGAGATACTTGTAGATATCCTTTTATCGATGACTTGAAAATATATTATAGGATCGCGCTGATATCAGAGAGCTCTGCACCACCAGCCATCCTGGCACATGTTAGTAAAGGAAGACTGCAGGAAAGGGGCCAAATGTTATACACCAGGGGGCGAGGGGCCGGATGTTATACACCAGGGGTGAGGGGCCAGATGTTATACACTGGGGGCAAGGGGCCTGTTGTTATACACTGGAGGGCGAGGGGTCGGATGGTATACACCAGGGGAGAGGGGCCGGATGGTATACACTGGGGGCGAGGGGCCAGATATTATACACTGGGGGCGAGGGGCCAGATGTTATACACTGCAGGAAAGGGGCCTAATGTTATACACCAGGGAGCGAGGGGCCGGATGTTATACACCAGGGGTGAGGGGCCGGATGTTATACACTGGGGGCGAGGGGCCTGTTATACACTGGAGGGCAAGGGGCCAGATGTTATACACTGTGGGTGAGGGGCCAGATGTTATACACTGGAGGGCGAGGGGCCGGATGTTATACACTGGGGGTGAGGGGCCAGATGTTATACACTGGGGGTGAGGGGCCAGATGTTATACACTGGGGGTGAGGGGCCAGATGTTATCCACTGGAGGGCGAAGGGCCGGATGTTATACACTGGGGGTGAGGGGCCAGATGTTATACACTGGAGGGCGAGGGGCTAGATGTTATACACTGGGGGTGAGGGGCCAGATGTTATACACTGGAGGGCGAGGGGCTAGATGTTATACACTGGGGGTGAGGGGCCAGATGTTATACACTGGGGGCAAGGGGCCTGTTGTTATACACTGGAGGGCGAAGGGCCGGATGTTATACACTGGGGGTGAGGGGCCAGATGTTATACACTGGAGGGCGAGGGGCCTGTTGTTATACACTGGAGGGCGAGGGGCCAGATGTTATACACTGGGGGCGAGGGGCCGGATGGTATACACTGGAGGGCGAGGGGTCGGATGTTATACACCAGGGGAGAGGGGCCGGATGGTATACACTGGGGGCGAGGGGCCAGATATTATACACTGGGGGCGAGGGGCCAGATGTTATACACTGCAGGAAAGGGGCCTAATGTTATACACCAGGGAGCGAGGGGCCGGATGTTATACAGCAGGGGTGAGGGGACGGATGTTATACACTGGGGGCGAGGGGCCTGTTATACACTGGAGGGCAAGGGGCCAGATGTTATACACTGGGGGTGAGGGGCCAGATGTTATACACTGGGGGTGAGTGGCCAGATGTTATACACTGGGGGGGCGAAGGGCCGGATGTTATACACTGGGGGTGAGGGGCCAGATGTTATACACTGGAGAGCGAGGGGCTAGATGTTATACACTGGGGGTGAGGGGCCAGATGTTATACACTGGGGGTAAGTGGCCAGATGTTATACACTGGGGGTGAGGGGCCGGATGTTAAACACCAGGGGAAAGGGGCCGGATGTTAAACACCAGGGGAGAGAGGCCGGAGGTTATACACCGGGGGAGTGGGGCCAGATGTTATACACTAAGGGCGAGGGTTGGATATTATACCGTGGGGACAAGGAGCCGGAGGTAATATACTGGGGGCGAGGGGCCTGATGTTATACACTGGGGGCGAGGGGCCGGATGTTATACACTGGGGGCGAGGGGCTGGATGTTATACACTTGGGGGCGAGGGGCTGGATGTTATACACCTGGAGCAATGGAGCCTGATGTTATACATCAGGGGTGATGGGGTCAAATGTTATACACTGGAGGGCAATGAGGTCAGATGATATTGTAACACAGGTACTTTAGATGCAGTGACACAGAAACACAGAGCAGCCAGTACAGGGTTAATAAACAGGGGGGATTTATTGTAACATGGTCAATCTCCACTCAGGGAGTAACAGGGGAAATATGGGGACAACAAGGGGAGTAGCAGGTAACAGACTATAAACGACAATTCACAGTTTGGCTAGATGTAGCAGGGTCGACACGGTTGTAATCGGCAGTTTTACACTTAGCTGACTCTTGTTCCCCACAAGGCAGATGCCGGCTGATGCCGGTGTTTTCGTCTGGCTTCCCCGCCTAAACAATGCTCCGTCTTCTGGCGGCAGCGGGCGGTCTCCGGTTTGATCCACTGAGCCCCTAGTCCATAACACTTCACCTCACTTGCTCGGCTCCACGTCTTCTGGCGCCAGCGGGCGGTCTTCGGTTTGACCCGCTGAGCCCCTAGTCCATAACACTGCACCTCACTTGCTCGGCTCCACGGACCCTGCATCTCTTCTCCCTCTAGTGGGGCTTGACCCCAACTGTCAATTCCCTGCTTTCCAGCGGAAAACTCCTTTTTCTCCCTCTTCCTAGACAAGCTTCCAGCTCCCCGGTCACCTGACCCCTGAGCTCTGGCTCTGGACACGCCCCCATCTTCCCGGTCACCTGACTCCTGTGCTCGCAGTCTGTTTTCCCCCTGCAACCAGAAGCACGGCCCCGGCAGTTCCGGATCCCTTGTTCAGAAAGTACTTACACCCCGGTCTTCCCCCTTACACTCCCGCTCTCCTTTAACTCGCCATTCCACGGGCGAGAGTTCCTTCACTAAACGTTCACATTCTTGGACGATACGTTGCCATATAAACTGATCTTGTTCGTAACGGTGAGGAGGCACAACGGTGAGGAGGCACTCCTGCTGTTGTCCGTTCTGACCGGCGTAACTCAGTTTGACCGATGGGGGGTGCAGGGACACTTGGATTCCCAATCTCCGCCTGCCTGGTAGCTTCAACTGATCGTGTTCCCCCGCCGCCTGCACTGGGGACTGCAGGTAATCGAGTGCTGGGGCTCGGAGGTAGAATCAACAATTCTTCTTCATCCACATCGTGGCTTGGGGCAACTGTGACAGGACCCTCTCTAGAAGCAGGTTATCCTTCTTCATCTTCGTCATCTTTAGACAGACAGGGCCGCAGCATACTACGGTAAATCACTCTGGCAAGGGCTCCTTCAGCCCCCTCGGGCTGAACTTCATACCCAGGTCCTTCAGCGCCAACCCTGCGCTTCACTCGGTGCGGGGTCCGTTCCTACCGCCTACTCAATTTTCCTCGGGGCCGCCTGTCTCGAACCAACACCCGCTCCCCGGGCCTCAGAGCTGTCCCTCGAAGAGGCAATGTCTCATGATGTTTGAGCTCCCGAAACTTATGTTGTTCCAACCATTGGAGGGTCTACAGTCGATGCCGGTGTTCCCGGACCCAGGAAGACATCCCCGTCCGTGGGTAGTCCTCCTCGGGGTCCAGCTCTAACTCGGTAATCTCTCGCCCCTTTCGCCCGAACAGTAAGGTATAAGGAGTGAACCCCGTCGTACTATTCACTCGGTTGTTGTAGACCCACACCAGCTCGGCCACAAACTCAGGCCATCGTACCTTAAGATCTTCCTCTAACGTGCGGAGTATTTGGATCAGTGTCCGATTAAAACGTTCACAGGCCCCATTTCCTTGAGGGTGGTTAGGAGTAGTCCGTGACTTCTCAATCCTGTACAACCGGTGCAGCTCTTCCATCACCCAGCCCTGGAAGCAGGCGCCTTGATCGGAATGGATCCTCTTTGGGCAGCCGTACACCCGAATGGAGTCTCGGCAGATGGCCTGCGCAGCAGATTTGGAGGTCTGGTCTCTGGTCGGGGTCACCACCGCAAACTTTGTGAAGTGGTCTGTCATCACTAGGCAATGTTCATACCCGAGATGCGCTGGTCCAACAGTCAAATAGTCGATCATCAGCACCTCCAAGGGGGCAGAAGGCACAATGGTTTGTATGGGGACCCGCTGCTCCGGGGGCTTAACCAGCTCACAGCTCCGACATCTTTGACAAGTGTCTTCTATTGTTGCTCGCAGTCGGGGGTGATACACCAGCCTCTGCAACCACTGAAATGTCTTCTCTGGTCCGAAGTGAGCCTCCTTAGCCACTACTCCGACCAACTTCTTTGGGATCACCACTTGCCAAGTGATCCCGAACTCTTGCAATAGCTGTACCCGTCGGTACAGCAGCCCGTCTCGCAAACAAAGTCTCTCACATTGTCCCAGCATTTTCAGGGCCCCCGGGGACAGGGTACTCCTCTCCTTTCGACTGGGGACCTGTCTCAAAGCCACCAATTGACGTAATTGGGCGACTTCTTTGTCAGTCTGTTGAAGTTGGACCCAATCGTTTCTTAGCTGCCCTAGCACTTATTCTTCTGACGTCTCTCCGATCTGTCCCTGCGCCGCAACCAGCGGTCCCACGAAACTTCGGAAGCTAGGGACCTTATCCGCCTCTAAATTTTCATCGCGGTCATGATCAGGCCGTTCATATATCACTCTGGAAAGGGCGTCGGCGTGAGTATTCTCTGCCTTAGACCAGTAGGCAATCTTATACCGGTACCTGGCCATGCGGGCCACCCATCGCTGCTCCAGGGCCCCCAATTTTGCATTCTCCAGGTGAGCCAGAGGGTTGTTATCTGTTCTCACCAGTACTTCGGACCCGGACAAACACTGTGCGAACTTTTCGGTCATTGCCCAAACCAGAGCCAGCAACTCTAATTTGAAAGAGCTATAATTATCTGGGTTCCTCTCATGAAGGGAGCGACTGGTGTACGGCTCCCAGACCATGTAGGCTCCCATCAGTGTGGAGTATGAATGGTTGGGAGAAATCCGCATAGGCAAGTATTGCGGCCTCAGTCAGGGCCATTTCTAGGGCACGGAAGGCCTCTTCCTGGCTGCTTCCCCACCGAATTGCCTGATTCTTGGAGCCCGCCGGCACACCCTTAAGTAGCTCCAGCAATGGGTTGGCTATGCGGGTGAAGTTCGTCACGAATCTTGGGTAGTACCCAGCAAGTCCCAGGAAGGCCCGAATGTCCTTCACTTTCTTCGGGGTAGGCCACTTCTGTACGGCGGCCACCTTTTCCCGGGTGGGCCTGACTCCTTCACCGGACACAGTATGACCAAGATATTCGATCTGTTTGTGGAACAGGTGGCACTTCTGGGGCTTCACCTTTAGGCCATGACTCTGTAGGCGACTCATAACTTGCTCCAGTCGCTGGAGGTGCTCCTCGAAGGTGGCGGCATAGACAATTGACGCGCCCCCTGGGCCGTGGGGTACTCGGTAGCCGGGCCGGTCATTGCTAGGAGAGATGTCACAGTGGCGGTGACCCGGTCCGTGACCCAGGGCGGTCAATAAAAGGGGTTTTAAAGAAAAGGATTATAGTTTTTATGTTTAATGTTCGTGACGCCACCTGTGGTATGCGGCTATATGGAGCCGCCGCTGCGGAGCAGGTCCTCTGGAGCTGTTGGTAATGCAGCAGAGTTGGTTCAGCTCTCCACAGGTAGATCTAAGCTCCAGGGCATTGCTGTGGTGATTATAGATGAGGTAGATGTTGTGCAGTGTAGTGCAGGGGGTGATGGCGCAGCAATAATTCACAGAGACAGTGGGGTGCAGTCTTCAGGGTTTACTCACGATTATCACGTTGTTCCTGGTTACAACTGCAGTTCATAACCACCCACGTCGTCCGGTGTTTACTCAGGGAGGGGTTCAGCAATCCCTCAGGTAATTCAAGAGCACTTAACGAGACCCCTTTCCGTGTGCCTCTCCTGTTCGTCTTCCTGCACTGGCTCTCACCCTCCTGCCCTGCGCCTCGCAAACAGTGTCCCAAGCCGGTAACCTCAGATCTTGGCGGGCAACCTGGAGTTCCCTGGATCCTGTGCGGCTACCTTTTTGGCGAATAATTGCGGCTGTGGCAACTACACCCTGGAAATGTAGAAGCCTCCGGTTTCTAGCTGAATATTGCAATTCTCACTAGTTAGGGGCCGGTCCCCTCTGCGGCCTGATCCTTCCACTCCTGGTAGATTCAGGCGTACGGGTGGCCTCCAGCACTTCCCGTACGCCTAGGATCCACTCTTTCCTTCTGGAGCCTTCCTTCCTGCTCCACACACTCTCTCCTCACTGTTCCCTCAGACTGTTCTGACCACCCCCAAGATGGCTTCCCCTTTTTATTTTCTCCTTCTCAAGTTCTCCCCTGACCTGCTTCCTCCACCCACACCCACTACATGGTTCTCCCTCTCTTGGTTCCCCCCACTCCAGCCAGGGACAGGGCTCAGCAGCGCAGCAGTGCATCTTGCCCCTCCTGCTGGTCTGGAGTAGTGTACAGTCATGGCCAAAAGTATTGAGAATGAGACAAATAGTAATTTTTCCAAAGTTTACTGCTTCATTTTTTGTAATGGCAATTTGCATATACTCCTGAATGTCAAAGAGTGATCAGCTTAACAGCAATTACTGTACTTGCAAAGTCAATATTTGCCCAGAAAATGAACTTTAACCCCCAAAACACATTTCAACATCATTGCAGTCCTGCCTTAAAAGGAGCAGCTAACATCGTTTTAGTGATTGATCCATTAACACAGGTGTGGGTGTTGATGAGGACAGGGCTGGCGATCAATCAGTCATGATTAAGTAAGAATGACATCACTGGACACTTTAAAAGGAGGCTGGTTCTTGGTATCATTGTTTCTCTTCAGTTAACCATGGTTATCTCTAAAGAAACACGTGCAGCCATCATTGCACTGCACAAAAATGGCCTAACAGGGAAGAGTATCGCAGCTACAAAGATTGCACCTCAGTCAACAATCTATCGCATCATCAAGAACTTCAAGGAGAGAGCTTCCATTGTTGTCAAAAAGACTCCAGGGTGCCCAAGAAAGACCAGCAAGCGCCAGGACCGTATCTTAAAACTGTTTCAGCTGCGGGATCGGACTACCAGCAGTGCCGAGCTTGCTCAGGAATGGCAGTAGGCTGGTGTGAGTGCTTCTGCACACACTGTGATGCGGAGACTCTTTGAGCAAGGGCTGGTTTCAAGGAGGGCAGCAAAGAAGCCACTTCTCTCCAGAAAAAACATCAGGGACCGACTGATATTCTGCAAAAGGTACAGGGAGTGGACTGCTGAGGACTGGGGCAAAGTCATTTTCTCTGATGAATCCCCTTTTCGATTGTTTGGGACATCTGGAAAACAGCTTATTCGGAGAAGAAGAGGTGAGCGCTACCACCAGTCTTGTCTCATGCCAACTGTAAAGCATCCTGAAACCATTCATGTGTGGGGTTGCTTCTCAGCCAAGGGAATCGGCTCACTCACAGTCTTGCCTAAAAACACAGCCATGAATAAAGAATGGTACCAGAATGTCCTCCAAGAGCAACTTCTCCCAACCGTCCAAGAGCAGTTTGGTGCCCAACAATGCCTTTTCCAGCATGATAGAGCACCTTGCCATGAAGCAAAGGTGATAACTAAATGGCTCATGGAACAAAACATAGAGATTTTGGGTCCATGGCCTGGAAACTCCCCAGATCTTAATCCCATTGAGAACTTGTGGTCAATCATCAAGAGACGGGTGGACAAACAAAAGCCAACAAATTCTGGCAAAATGCAAGCATTGATTATGCAAGAATGGACTGCTATCAGTCAGGATTTGGTCCAAAAGTTGATTGAGAGCATGCCAGGGAGAATTACAGAGGTCTTGAAGAAGAAGGGGCAACACTGCAAATATTGACTTGCTGCATTAACTCATTCTAACTGTCAATATAACCTATTGATACTCATAATATGATTGCAATTATATTTCTGTATGTGATATAAACATCAGACAAACACTAATAAAAACCAGAGGCTAGCAGATCATGTGAAAATATAATTTTGGTGTCATTCTCAAAACTTTTGGCCATGACTGTAGTGTTGGATGCAGCTGTTTGGGTCACTAATCAGGATTTGCCCGATCTCTTTCAGCACATTCATTCCGAGGGTCACCGGGGGTCCACTTCCGGTTTCCCCTGCGACCAAGACGACCCCTTTTTTTCTCACATCTTTTCCACACACTCGGATCTTCATCCACACCACCCCTGCGACTGGGATGGGTAATTGATTAGCTGCCGTGAGTCTAATTACTGGTCCCCATTCAGGCCGCGCTATCTCTGGAAATCGCAGTTGGAAGTAGGCTTCTGTCATCGTAGTTACCTGGGATCCCGTGTCAACCAGGCAGTGAACAGCCCGACCGCTTATTTCAGGCCAGACAGTCGGGCTGGTGGAAACCAGGTCCTTGGGACTTCCTCTTTTTCTTTCCCATTCCTCAGGCTCCGGGCTGTGTCCCCCAAACACGGAGCCCGCTAGTTTAACGGCTAGCACAGCCCCTGGCGTAATGTCCTGGGCCTCCACACTTCCAGCAGGTCGTGTCTCTGTCTGTGTAGGGCTGCCTCACATATCTACGGAACTCTTCTGCGGGGCAGGGCCTGAATTCAATTCTTTCCATAACTGGGGCAATCGATCTGGGTATCTCTGGTGTTGGTGCAGGGGTCTTCTTGAGACTGGACCATTCACCCCGCATCTCCTGTATCTCCTTTTGCATCTCTCGAGCCCATTCCGGTTCAGCTGCAGGCGGGGTGGGTACCTCGTTACTCCGGACCACCCCTGCCAGGGCCGTCACCCCCATCTCCTGCTCTCTCACACGTGCCTCTGCCCCCACTTCTAGAAAAGCCATACATGGGTTGGCGCGTAGGCGCTCCCGCAAGGCCTGCTTCAGCTGCACAACCCTGAGACCGGCCACAAACTGGTCCCTTAAGATCACATCAGGGGGGCCCATTCCCATATTCCCCATGTCGTCTTTTCTAGTGATATAGGCATGCACCCTCTGTAATGCATTAACATACTGCGTCACAGTCTCCTTCTCCTGCTGCACTTGGTGAAACAGCCATATCCTCAGCTCTCCTACATTGGTGGGATCCCCATGCATCTCGTCCAATATCCGCACCACTTTTTCTACAGTATCCCAGTCATAGGGAGGGTGGTACATCACGGAGTGCCAGGCCTCGCCGTCCAGGGCCAGTAGGGCTATTTCGGCTTGCATAGCTGGGGTCATCGGATGCATACGTAACATACTCCTAACTCTCTCAACCCAGTCCCACAGCATCATATTGTCCCCGGTGAACTTTGGGAGATTGCTGAGCATGGCCCCCAGCGGAAAGCTAGATCCAGGGGCTCCCAGGAGGGACTGATCAGCACTGTCTGTGTCTAACGACTGCATCCTGCCGACTACGCCAAATGTAACACAGGTACTTTAGATGCAGTGACACAGAAATACAGAGCAGCCAGTACAGGGTTAATAAACAGGGGGGATTTATTGTAACAGGGTCAATCTCCACTCAGGGAGTAACAGGGGAAATATGGGGAAATATGGGTGACAACAAGGGGAGTAGCAGGTAACAGACTATAACCGACAATTCAGTTTGGCTAGATGTAGCAGAGTCGACACGGTTGTAATCGGCAGTTTTACACTTAGCTGACTCTTGTTCCCCACAAGGCAGATGCCGGCTGATGCCGGTGTTGTTTTCTTCTGGCTTCCCCGCCTAAACAATGCTCCGTCTTCTGGCGGCAGTGGGCGGTCTCCGGTTTGACCCGCTGAGCCCCTAGTCCATAACACTGCACCTCACTTGCTCGGCTCCACGTCTTCTGGCGGCAGCGGGCAGTCTCCGGTTTGACCCGCTGAGCCCCTAGTCCATAACACTGCACCTCACTTGCTAGGCTCCATGGACCCTGCGTCTCTTCTCCCTCTAGCGGGGCTTGACCCCAACTGTCAACTCCCTGCTTTCCAGCGGAAAACTCCTTTTTCTCCCTCTTCCTAGACACGCTTCCAACTCCCCGGTCACCTGACCCCTGAGCTCTGGCTCTGGACACGCCCCCAGCCTCCCGGTCACCTGACTCCTGTGCTCCCAGTGTGTCTTCCCGCTGCAACCAGAGGCACGGCCCCGGCAGTTCCGGATCCCTTGCTCTGAAAGTACTTACACCCCGTTCTTCCCCCTTACAATATACACCGGGGGCAATGGTGTGAGATGTTATAAACTGGGGGGCAATAGGGACGGATGTTATATACTGTGGGCAGTGGAGCCGGGTGTTGTACACCGAAGGCAATAGGGCCAGATGTTATACACCGGGTGCAAGAGGACAAATGTTATACACCAGGGATGAGGGGACAAATGTTATACACCGAGGGGGAAAATATGGATGGATGTTATACACTGGGGGCAAAGGGACTGAATGAAAAGTTTTTATTCAGTGATCAAGTTGTATCTCAATACTGTTCTCCCTATGGTGTAGTTTTCATAGTAACACAAAGTTCCAATTTCAATAGTCTGCAATCTACCTGCTTTACAATGACAGAGCAGAACTGTGAATTTACCTCTTCAGATCCACTGTGGTGACGCTGAATATGACTCCCTTCAACCAGAGAATCATAAATAAACGCTGAGAAAATGGACAGTTACCGATACTTTCCCCGTCACTTCCAGCCTGAAAATAAACTCAGAATTAAAGGGGTTTTCTCATGTCACTAATTTGCGTAGTTATTTAAAGAGCATAAAAATAAGCAAGTTTACAATTGACTTGCCTTTTCTATCTGCTGTCATTCTCCTGCAATGACAGCTTTTATCTTTCATAGTGTACAGTTGGTTTCCATAAAACTTGACCACTAGACCGTGAGAGTGCACATTAGTTAAATTCCAGGAGAGGAGTTAACTCCGAATATACAGTACCAGACAGCTCTCTTTCTGTACAGCAGTTATCTGATCACCTTCCTTCCCCCTCACAACTTCTGACAAGATGCCATTATAAATCTGTCAAAATCACCAGCCCTCAGCATTGGCTTCTCCCAGAGATGGTCTCCTAATCACTGCTCTCACTTTCCTTTGCCGTGTGCTTGTTCAAATGCCCTGTTACTGTATATCTATATGTAAATACAGTGATAGCAGTGTAGACTCAGAAAAAAACATTGATGGCTGAATGTGTTATAGCAGGACTTGTGCTGAGCTTTATAGTTCTACAAATACTACAGCTCTGCTACTCACAAGAATAAAATTCATGAATTGTATTTTGATAAATTTGGCTCAAAAAAACCCAACAACTAATATCACATGACAAAAAAAGGAAAGTGACTAAAAAAAAGCAAATGGGCACAAATGATGAATTGAGGGTCATAATGTTGCTCCCATCATCACATTTATCTGTCCTGTAAACGTTACATATTTTTCAGGACAAGGTTGCCACTAGGGGGAGCCAACTGAAGAAGCATTTACATAGGATCATTAGAAAAAAAAGTATTAATAACGTGTGTGAATTTTTTAATCCAAATAAAATGATATCAGTGCGCCTCGTCAGTCTTTACTTCCTTGGTGTCTCAGTAGTGCAGCCTACATGGATGGCACAAGGCCAGTGATTGGCTGCAGCAGTCATGTGAGTGTAAGCTGCCATTTTGGTACTCCCATGAAGAGCAGTCTGTGGGCTTTATAAGAGAAGGTTAATTTCACTATACACTATATACCTCACTGTCGAATTCACTATAGAACAAGGGAATAAATGATCGAAGGATCATAATCCCCTCTGGGAAATACAGAAAAAAAAAATATATTTTTAAATAAATAAATAAAAATTGAACTTTAAAAATAAAGTAATAAAAAAACAAACATATTTGGTATCACCGCAACCATAAAGCTCCAGTTTGTCAAAATATAAAAATAATTAACCAGAATGGTAAATGAAAGAAAAAAAAAGAAACGAAAATCCAGAATTGCCGTTTTTAGGTCACTGCACCTCCCTAAAGGAAAAAAAATCAAGTGTGTATCCCGAAATGGTAACAATAAAAACAACATCGCTCCACGGAAAAAACAAGACCTCACACCTCTCCCAGAAAAATAACATATTTATGGATCTCAGAAAATAGCGGCACAAACCAAAAGGTTTCAAAAGTGCTGAACTTTTTTTTAGCCAGTGAAGTATAAAAAAAACTACTACACAAGTTTGGTATCGCCGTGATCGGACTGATCTGGAGAGTCATGTTGCCGGGTCATTTATACTACCTTAAAAACAAAATTAGAAAACTAATAGAACAACTGCGTGGTTTTTTTTTTCACGATTTCACAGCACTAGAAGTTTTTTTCCCCTCTTTCCGGTATATTAAATGGGTCCATTCAAAATCAGGCCCTCATGGTCACTATGGTATTGCTGTATGGGGTCCGTATTGCAGAGCTTTGGTCACTATGGTGTTGCTGTATGGGGTCCGTATTGCAGAGCTTTGGTCACTATGGTGTTGCTGTATGGGGTCTGTCGGACAATGCCGCTATCATTGTTAGAATCTATGTTGTTTTACTTTTCGGTCATCTTTTTGTGGTTTGCTGGCTTATAGTATTTTCCTCTGGTGCTGGGTGTCTTGGTCACGTGATCTCCTCACTCTTTCTTAGTCAGCACCTGTCTCCCATTCCTCGCTGGACATCAGTGTTGTTACGTTTGTGCTCTGGCTAAGTTGCCTTGTTAGTTCTTTGTGCTTAGGACAATTGATATCCTGGGACTTTTTGTTCAACCAGTTTTGTTTCCTTTTATCTTCGTTTCTGCAACTAACTTTTCTGTTAGGAGGTCTCCTGTTTTTTCTCCCAGTCCTTAGATCTTTTAGGGACACCCTTTGCCCTTCCTTCAGGTCTTCGTTTGAGTTCAGTGCAGGAGTGTCGGTGGGGCTATTCACAAGGAATAGGGCACCCACCCCAGCGTAGGGTTTAAGCTGAGTCTCAGTGCAGGGGCAGCTTTTCCCTCCTATTCCTTAGTTCTTAGTTGCAGAACATAACAATCATACGTCATGTGATGGTGCCATGATGAACCTCCATGTATAATGACAGCTAGACGTCCAGTATGGGCCAGTGTTACGGGTCATGATATGGCCACGTAGATGAGGCCGGCACCTTTCTGCATCTCTCCCGCTATAACTAGAATTCATGGACTAACGTAAGCATCCGGACAAATCTCAGTACCGTGTGACACAATGTAACAGCGGCTGCAGAGATGCAATCCTCACTTTTCATGTAATGTGACAAGTTAACGTTCCTGGAGCGGATCCACAACAAACACAGGCCCAGCCCGGCGGTGAGGGACGAGTGACCTTGCTGTAAAGAGCCGGGGATACATTTATCAGGGTTGTACAGCACAATTTACAGCTCAGAGGACAAGTTCCTGGGAACTGCACGTTTTCCTCATTTGTGACCCATTGTCTTGGCAACAGTAAATTTCACTAACGCACAAGGGTGAGGATTTCTTGGTAATTTTCCACACGGCCTGGTACTTAGTTACTATAGAGAGGGGAACCAGACAATGTCTTTATATCAGGTAGACGACAAGGGATTAAAAACAGATACGTTTCATCTACCCCGTCATCAAGAGTGCAATTATGGCATCAAGTGCTAGCAGGGTGTGGGGGGGGCACCGAGGAAGCAGAAGCTCGGGGTCTGATGTCTTATGAGGCCTACAGGCTGGTAAAAGGTGACCAAGAAATGAAAACTCAGTGGAAATCTCATCACATGACACCGGTAAAAGTTCACAAACTTTTGCAAACTTTGTACGACAACAGTTAGAATGGCAGGATCACTCCCGATCTTCCTTCTACTCCACCAACGGACGCGCTCACTCCCAATCTTCCTTCTACTCCACCAACGGACGCTTTCAGGCGACACCTCCTCTAGCACAACAATCTCAGGTTCTCACTCAGATCCACCCCGGCCTGTAGCACATCACTGTTCAGCCACCTTCATACATGCTCCACCAATGGACGCACTCACTCTAGATCCTCCTTCTACTCCACCAACAGATGCGCTCGGACAGCACCTCCTCTGACACAAAAATATCAGGTTCTCACTCAGACCCACCCCGGCCTGTTGCACAACACTGTTCAGCCGCCTTCATACATGCTCTCATCTCTGGTGGTCTTCACACACAGGGCAGTGTATCACCTGCTGGACACCCCCTGTCAGACATGCCCTTCAGTGGGATTCATAGGTCTACTCACAACCGGTGTGTTACCGCCATGTACCCTCAGAAGTCCTCTAAGAATATGTTTACAATGAATTTTATAGTGTACATCTGGTTTCCAAGGAGTTTGACCACTAGACCCTGAGAGTAGAGTACGCAGTAGTTACATTCCAGGAGAGGAGTTAACTCCTAACATACCGGACAGCTCTCTTTCTATACAGCATCTCCAAAGTTCTCCTCAAAAACTGACTCTAGGAAAACTCTTCCAGTTTATTTGTAACGGAAATCCATTTTGATGTTCATAGCATGAGTTCTTTTAGCTTTTTTTTTCCCCCTGAAAAATGCCTGGTGGGGAAAAAAAAGAAAGTGCATATCACTTCTGTGAAGCGGCTCCTGATGGAAGACATTCCAAACCAGGCAGCGTCCAAACCCAGGCTACAAAAAACTCTTCCAAAACTCATCAAAATCATTTCAGGAAAAGGAAAACTCCTCCAAAAAGTCCCCAAGGGTATGTGCACACAGCATCTTCAAGACCGATGGATCCGCCAAAAAGGTTTTCCTGTTCAAAGCCACTTCAAGGAAAATCCAGTGATCTTTTTCTAGAAGAGATTTCGCCATTGTTTTTGCTGCGTCTTTTTTCTATAATTCAGACTATAATTAGTGGCTGCTTCCTAGTGGAGGCCGCCCAAAGAATGAGCGGGCTGCTTCTTTTAACCGGTTCATGGTTTCCGAACCCTGAAGTAGTTAAAAGAAGCAACAAAAGACTGAACATGTGCACACATGGGGACACATATACAGTGCATTGTGAAAGTATTTGGCCCCCTTGAACTTTTCTACCTTTTGCCACATTTCTGGCTTCAAACATAAAGATATAAAATTCTAATTTTTTGGGGAAGGATCAACAACAAGTGGGACACAATCGTGAAGTGGAACAAAATTTATTGGATATTTTAAACTTTTTTAAAAAAATAAAAAGTGGGGCGTGCAATATTATTTGGCCCCCTTGAGTTAATACTTTGTAGCGCCACCTTTTGCTGCGATTACAGCTGCAAGTCGCTTGGGGTATGTCTCTATCAGTTTTGCACATCGAGAGGCTGAAATTCTTGCCCATTCATCCTTGCAAAACAGCTCAAGCTCATTGAGGTTGGATGGAGGGCGTTTGTGAACAGCAGTTTTCAGCTCTTCCGACAGATTCTCGATTGGATTCAGGTCTGAACATTGACTTGGCCATTCTAACACCTGGATACGTTTATTTTTTAACCATTTCATTGTAGATTTTGCTTTATGTTTGGGATCATTGTCTTGTTGGAAGATAAATCTCCGTCCCAGTCTCAGGTCTTTTGCAGACTCCAGAATGGTCCTGTATTTGGCTCCGTCCATCTTCCCATCAATTTTAACCATATTCCCTGTCCCTGCTGAAGAAAAGCAGGCCCAAACCATGATGCTGCCACCACCATGTTTGACAGTGGGTATGGTGTTTTGAGGGTGATGAGCTGTGTTGCTTTGACGCCAAACATATCGTTTTGCATTGTGGCCAAAATTCCACATGTTTGGTGTGTCTCCCAGGTGGCTTGTGGCAAACTTCAAAGGAGACTTTTATGGATATCGTTGAGAAATGGCTTTCTTCTTGCCACTCTTCCATAAAAGTCAGATTTGTGCAGTGTACGACTGATTGTTGTCCTATGGACAGACTCTCCCACCTCAGCTGTAGATCTCTGTAGTTCATCCAGAGTGATCATGGGCCTTTTGGCTGCATCTCTGATCAGTCTTCTCCTTGTTCGAGATGAAAGTTTAGAGGGACGGCCGGGTCTTGGTAGATTTGCAGTGGTCTGATACTCCTTCCATTTCAATATGATCGCTTGCACAGTGCTCCTTGAGATGTTTAAAACTTGGGAAATATTTTTGTATCCAAATCCGGCTTTAAACTTCGCCACAACAGTATCTCGGACCTGCCTGGTGTGTTCCTTGGTCTTCATGATGCTCTCTGCACTTGAAACAGAACCCTGAGACTATCACAGAGCAGGTGCATGTCTACGGAGACTTGATTACACACAGGTGGATTCTAGTTATCATTACCAGTCATTTAGGACAACATTGGATCATTCAGAGATCCTCACTGAACTTCTGGAGTGAGTTTGCTGCAATGAAAGTAAAGGGGCCGAATAATATTGCACGCCCCACTTTTCAGTTTTTATTTTTTTTAAAAAGTTTAAAATATCCAATAAATTTTGCTCCACTTCACGATTGTGTCCCACTTGTTGTTGATTCTTCCCAAAAAAATTAGAATTTTATATCTTTATGTTCGAAGACAGAAATGTGGCAAAAGGTAGAAAAGTTCAAGGGGGCCAAATATTTTCACAATGCACTGTACCATGAAGGGGCCCAAGATGGGGGGCATACATACCCGGAAGGGGCCCAGGATGGGGGACATATATACCATGAAGGGGCCCAGGATGAGGGACATTAGTACATAATGAAGGAGGGGGCGAACACGTATGTATTCATAGGATTGAGAAAGAGCTACAAGGGCCCAAACATCTGACCAACATGCAGGTGGGGGCCCAGGTCCATCAGCAGAAGTGTATCTAGGTTTTCTGGCAAGAATTCAATTTAGCCCCCCCCAAGCACATATTCGACTTGCACACTTCCATTCGCATGTGTGGCGCCCCTGCGGGTTCAGTCGGCACAAATGTACTGCATCTCACCCAGAGGTGTGGTATCTCACTCTCAGGTAAGGATGGAGTACTGCCCGGGACCCAAACACCAGCATCCAACACTACACTACTACAGACCAGCAGGAGGGGCAAGATGCACGTGTACAGTGCTGAGCCCTGTCCCTGGTTGGAAGGGGGGGAACCAAGAGAGGGGGAACCATGTAGAAGGAGCTCAGTACGGGTTAGTACAGAGGAGAAACAGTAGGGAGTGGGAGCTCAGATGGAGCTCCGCTCAGGAGAGAGGAGAGCGGGCCTGGTAAGAGAGGCCCAGGAAAGACTGAGAGAAGAGGACGGGAGCAGAGGGAAAGGCTCCAGAGACAGAGGGGATCCCAGGGGCACGGCGAGTGCGGAAGCCACCCGTGCGCCCGAATCTACAAGGACGTGGAGGGATCGGGCCGCAGAGGGGACCGGCCCGTAACTAGTGGAGAACTACAAGGCTCAGCTAGATAATCGGAGGCGACTGTACTTTCAAGGTGCAGCTGCCCAAAACCACAATTATATCGCCGAAAAGGTAGCCACAGAGGGTCCAGGGGACTGCAGGTCGCCCAACAAGATCTGAGGCTACCGGCTTGGGACACTGATTGTGAGGCACAGGGCAGGAGGGTGAGAGCCAGTGCAGGAAGACGACCGAGGAAGGCACACAGAACGGGGTCCCGTTTAAGTACTCCTGAGAGACTTGAGAGCTGCTGAACCCCTTCCTTGGTGAATTTAGGACGACGTGGGTGGTTATAAGCTGGCAGTTGTAACCAGGAGCAGCGTGATAACTGTGAGTAAAACCTTGAAGACTGCACCCCACTGTGTCCTAGAATTATTGCTGCGCCATCACCAGCCCTGCACTACACAGCACCAGCAATATCTACCTTATAAACACCATTATATCCTGCCCTGGAGCTAAGCTCTACCTGTGGAGAGCTGAACCAACTCTGCTGCGTCACCATCAGCTCCAGGGGATCTGCTCCGCAGCGGGGGCCCTATATAGCCACATACCACAGGTGGCGTCACGAACAATATCTCTATAAAAACTTTATTCCCCTTGACCGCCCTGGCTCACGGACCGGTTCACTGCCACCGTGACATCCCCAGCACCGACCTGGCTACCGAGTACCCCACGGCCCAGGGGGCGCGTCACATGCCGACGAGCTGCTCTCCCTAATTCTCTCAATGTTCAGTGAAAAACTGAGAGAAGCAGGAAGAGAAGCTCGTTGTCACCTGACTGTAAGTATGAGAATCGTATATGAGTGAGGCGGCCATGTGATGACTGCTGGAACCTGCAAGCAGAGCTGCATCCTGACAGTGAGGATATTACAGGTTGTTAGGATTGGCTGCAGGGATTCATTTTATAATTAAAGGGTTTGTCCAGGTTTGAAATGAAAGTCTGCTGTCGCGCTATGTGACTGCAGGCTTCTGAATTCTCACAGCGCATACACTGCACAATTTTTGGATTCTCCCTTGTGCAACTATGTGATTTGTATACTTCTGGGCACATTACAACAAGACATGTCCGGCCTCCCTTAATTCATTTTCATTGAGTGAGGCCACGCATGTCTAGTCGTCACTTGACCACATGTATGCAAATCACTGGCACAAGAGAATCCTGATAGCGTGCAGTGTGCAATGTGAGAATTCAGAAGCCAGCAGTCACTTAGAATGACTGCACAAACCTGGACATCACAAACCTGGACAACTCAATAGTCTCCTCACATGTTTCCCCCTCCCTCTTTGTACATTTACCCTCTCACTTTCCACACTGCCTCCTCACACATCCCCCCGACTCCCCATACTGTGTCCGCACCCATCCCATCTCCCTCGCTCCCCATACTGTATCTGCTGTCATTTTCCCCTCGCTCCTGATACTGTGTCCGCACCCATCCCACCACTTCCCATACTGTGTCTGCACCTATTGTGTCTTTTTGCTTCCCAAACTTGTGTCCTCAAATATTCCCCCTGTTACACTAAATTACCCCCAGCCCCATTACACTAAATCTCCACCCAAAGTAAATCCCCCCCAGCCCTGGTATAATATCATGCTGAAGAGCAAAGGATAATGACTCGATGCAGCAAGAGTGAGCCCTTGAACTGCGGTAACCTTAGTGAGTTCAGCATGAGCAGTCGCCTCAAGCCACCACTCACGGTGATGAGTAAATGTCACATAGATGGATTACGGCATGGGACACTATGGATTCTTTAACCTTTGGAAAGGTGAGGGATATTGTATTTTTTAATTTTTGTTTTTTTACAGGGGACAATGGCTTCAGCAGATTAAGCATTAAGGTGAGTATAATGTGTTTTTAATTTTATTTTTCATTTTCCACTTGTTAGAAACAGCAAGGGCTGAATACAACTCTCAACATTGTCTCCTGCTGACTCTGATCTCAGCGCAAGCAGAGGACAATGACGACATATGCCTCCAGCACCCGGCGTCTGGAAAGAACGGGAACTGAACCGCTGTTTCCCAGGCGCCAATATGTGTCACACTGATGACACACGGAACAAAAACTACCCAAATACTCGTCGTGGAAACAAAGCCTTAAATTAATAGTAGCTGAGCTGCAGTACCCAGGATTGGCCACTATACCGCTGTTCCAGCTGATTGGTGGGGATGCCGGGTGCTGAACCCCTAACAATCTGATAATAATGACCACGTTCACACGTTCAGCATTTGGTCAGTATTTTACATCAGTATTTGTAAGCCAAAACCAGGAGAGGAACAATCAGAGTAAAAGTATAATTGAAATACGTCACCACTTCTGTATTTTCTGTATTTTTCACCCACTCCTGATTCTGGCTTACAAATACTGATGTAAAATACTGACTAAATACTGAATATGTGAACGTGGCCTAACGATATGTCATCAATATCAAACGCATGCACAAACCTTTTGACCAAATTCAATTGACAATTGATTTCTATATCATTACTCACACTGAGCCATGATCGCTGCTGGACCTGATGAATCAGAGCATGTTACTATTTCATGTTAGTATTCTACCATCTAGTGGTCAGAACTGGTATTACAAGACTTGTCGTTTTACATTTTTCAGATATTTATAAGCACAGTATACTTAATATTTGTATTTCCTATACAATATAGAAGACAGAAGCTAACAAAGATTTTTTTTTAGAAATCATCATCACAATATGGAGCAACAAAGAAATCTATCAGACTCTGAGATCTTGATCGTAAGCTGATCATCATTCATGTTGGGCTTGTCCTATACGCAGGTGTCATGCTGCCGAGCAGAAGAAACTGGAAAGTAAATGTTATTTGGTGGGGAAATATTAAGTATAAAAAGTCTAAGTCCTGTGCTTTTCTGTCTATGCAGAATGTGACCATCACTGGGTTTTTATTCTTATATTCGGCACCTGATTTATATTCACACATATAAATAAATAATAAAATATCAAATAAAATATTAAAGTCCCACAACCACCTGGACAAAATGGCTGTAATTACTTTATACGCACTTGGATCTTTTTTTCCAATTTTGCATCAAAATTATTTCTTTGTTTTTTTACAAAGAAATGATAAAAAATTATATTTGTGGATAAAACTGAGACCCAAGAAGAAACTAAGACCAATAATCACTAATGATATAAGTTTGAGATGTGCAGGGTAACGTCAGTGTCATTATCCTGTACCCCGAGTGTCAGTGTCATTGTCCTGTACCCCGAGTGTCAGTGTCATTATCCTGTACCCCGAGTGTCAGTGCCATTATCCTGTACCCTGAGTGTCAGTGTCATTATCCTGTACCCCGAGTGTCAGTGCCATTATCCTGTACACCGAGTGTCAGTGTCATTATCCTGTACCCCGAGTGTCAGTGTCATCATCCTATACACCGAGTGTCAGTGTCATTATCCTGTCCCCCGAGTGTCAGTGTCATTATCCTGTACCCCGAGTGTCAGTGCATTCATCCTGTACCCCAAGTGTCATCATCCTGTACCCCGAGTGTCAGCGTCATTATCCTGTACTCCGAGTGTCAGTGTTATTATCCTGTACCCCGAGTGTCAGTGTCACTATCATGTACCCCGAGTGTCAGTGTCATTGTCCTGTACCCCAAGTGTCAGTCATTATCCTGTACCCCAAGTGTCAGTGTCATCATCCTGTACCCGAGTGTCAGTGTCATTATCTTGGACCCGAAGTGTCAGTATCATTATCCTGTACCCAGAGTGTCAGTGTCATTATACTGTACCCAAGTGTCAGTGTCATTATCCTGTACCCCAAGTGTCAGCGTCATTATCCTGTACCCCAAGTGTCAGTGTCATTATCCTGTACCCCAAGTGTCAGTGTCATTATCCTGTACCCCAAGTTTCAGTGTCATTATCCTGTACGCCGAGTGTCAGTGTCATTATCCTGTACCCCAAGTGTCAGTGTCATTATCCTGTACGCCGAGTGTCAGTGTCATTATCCTGTACGCCGAGTATGAGTGTCATTATCCTGTACCCCGAGTGTCAGAACTACTACATACTACTTATATTTAAAGGGGCATACCATCTTCCACTTCATATTCATATTCATATTGAGTTCCACCTTGAACTTTTTTACACATTACTTAAGTGATTTTCCTGGAGACATCAGGTGTCAGGTTACTACTGATCTGGATTCCTAAGAGTCTCTATAATAGACTAAAGCCCAGATTATAGAGAAGCCCCGCTGGATACGTGTCCTGAGGCCTGCACCCCCTGGGCAGTAAGCTGGCCCCGATCGTCCAACTAAATATCTACTATATGTCTCTATTAGTGATGAATGAGCGTGCTCTGTTAACCCTTTCGGCGAGCATGCTCGGGTGTTTTCCGAGTATCTTCAGCGTGCTCGAATGTTATGTTTGAGTCACTGTGTGTACATGATTTGCGACTGTTTGACTGCTTTAATACATGTGAGGAATGCCTAGCAAACAGGCATTCCTCACATGTATTAAAGCTGTCAAACAGTCGCAAATCATGTACACACAGTGACTCAAACATAACATTCGAGCACGCTGAAGATACTCGGAAAACACCCGAGCATGCTCGCTCATCACTAGTCTCTGTATCTACAAAGGCAAGAAAAAAAGAAGAGAACTCTTTTGAATTAGGTAATAGAATGTGGCCTAATTGTTATCTAAGTCACAATAAAATACAAACAAACAAAATGTAACTGAATAAGGAAGATCCAGCTTGATAAAATTCCAAATTTATTCCAAAAATTGATAAAGTTGTAAAAAATTGATCCATGATGTTAATGGAAACAGCAAGGCGTTTTGAACGTACACACAGCGTTCGTAATCGGAGCTCTGATAAGAAACGCAGTGTGTGCGTTCGAAACGCGTTGCTGTTTTCATAAAACGTCATGGATCAATTTTTTATAACTTTATCACTTTTTGGAATAAATTTGGAATTTTATCAAGCTGGATCTTCCTATATTTTGTTTATTCTCAAGTTATCCATTGGATTCCGTGCTTCAAAACGCCTGGAGCCTCGGGTAGCCGGTTTCTTTTGCATTTTACAATGTAGCTGAACAAATAACACAAAAACTGCTGTGCCCAAGTCACCAATTCTGCATTTATCACCCACTCCTGGCCAAATACTGATAGTGGGGACATGGGCTAAAGGGGATAAAACTGGCAGTGAATTTTGCCTTTCACATTACATACAGGCACAAGAGACTAGTTACTGACAAAAATGTTTTTCTCAAGAAAAGTATAAACCGCACCTCAAACAATTTTGTTAAGGTCTCAGAAGATGTGATATAGGGACCCCCTTGGCTTCACTATTCATACAGGTTCACCGCTCATCTTTGGGGCCCCCACCATCCAGAAAAACAGCGTATGACGATACCGCTTATAATCTTAATCAGCCAGACATCTAGATTTGCTATGCTAAGAGAAATACACTATTGTGTTTGTGTTGACTAGTAAATATATGTGTATGTGTGGCGCCCCTGAGGGTTCAGTCGCCACAGAGGTACTACAACTCGTGGTGCCTCACTTTCTGGTAAGGAAAGGGCACAGCCCGGGACCCCAACACCTGCATCCAACACTACACTGCTCCAGGCCGGCTGGAAGGCAAGATGCACTGTGTTCTGCTGAGCCCTGTCCCTGGCTGGAGTGGGGGGAACCAAAGAGAGGGGGAACCAGTAGTGGGTGTGGGTGAAGGACGTGGAACAGGGGAGCACTTTTATAGGAGGTATATATAAAGGGAGGCCATCTTAGGGTGGCAGTGCAGTACTGTGCAGTGAAGTGAGTAGTAAGGAGAGGAGGGGAGCAGAGTCTCTTCAGGAGCTCTGCTCCACAGTGGGGCCTGGTGAGAGAGGCCCAGGAGGGGAGCAGAGGAGGAAGCCTCCGGTAACTGAAGGGGTCCCAGGGGTACGGAAGGAACAGGAAGCCACCCGTACGCTCTAATCTGTCAAGTGACGGAGGGACCAGGCCGCAAGAAGAGAACCAGTCCCTGAGCTAGTCGTGTCACTTTAGGTCTCGGCTAGGAAACCGGAGGCTTCTGGCCTTTATGGTACAGTTGCTACAGCCTCACCCTAGTCGCCGAGGAGGGCCACAAGTAGGTCCGGGAACTCCAGGTTGCCCAGAGGGACTTCAGAGCACCCTATCGGGACTTGTGTGGGGAAGCGCAGGGCAGGAGGGAGAAGACCCAGCGCGGAAAGTCGACTGAAGAAAGGAACATATAGAAAGGGGGTCCCGATAAATACTCTCAAATTGCCGAAGGGACTGCTGAACCTCTGCTTGGTGAACGCAGCGCGACGTGGGAAGCGGTAACCTGTACAGTGTACCGAGGAATCTAGAAAGAACTGTGAGTAAAATCGGATGACTGCACTCCACTGTCTCTGTTGGTTATTGCCGCTGCGCCATCATCCCTCCTACGTTACAACGCCCTGCATCCCTTCTATCAACTCTGCCCCGGGGGCCCGCTCCGCCTGTGAGGAGCAGAAACATCCCAGCTGCCATCCCATCATCCCCCGGAAGTCTGCAGCAGCGCTGGTAACCATTACCCGAAACCACAGGTGGCGTCACGAGACAAACTGTTAACAAAACCCCTTTTAAAGAGTGACCCCAGAGTACGGGCCTGGGAGCCGACTGCCGTGACATCCCAAGGAGGTAAAGGCCCGGGTACCGAGTCCCCATATCCTCCTGGGCGAGTCATATGTCTGTAGCTGGTCAAGAAGGACAGGATTATTTGTATAACCCTGATTGCTGTCTTCTCTTGGGTTTGAAACAAAAATGTTTGGTAATATGCTAATTATGTATTATACTTAAGCCAGCTGAATGTTGATTTAAAGAACCCCTTGCTATACCAACTATGTAAATTGATTAGCTCAAACAATGAGACCTGAGTTAGCCATGCGCCTTTACCTCTGACCTGTGACTGATGACCTTACCAACATATGTAAATATAAAAAAGGTTTGCCTATCCTGATGCAAAGAGATTTGAAAGAGAGAATTGAAAGAGGCTTTACAAGGAGAATCAAAGATCAGACTCTTCACACCATCAGCTTGGTAGCATGGCTTTATTCAAAGAGACACAGATTTGGATTCTACATGATTCCAGGCTAAGGGTATGACCCTGACTGGAAAGATAAGGATGTGCTCCACTGACCATCAGAGAGCCCATGGATACATTTGGGGAGACCAGGCAGGGATGAAGAAGTCACCTGGCCCCATGGATATGTTGTTTGGGGTTGACAGGTGGGACCCTCCGGTCACCTGGAACCCATGGAGACATTCGGAGAAGCCAGATTGGGACCAGCTGGTCATCTGGCCCCATGGAAACTCTCGGAGAGGCCAGGGTGGGACCCTCAGGTCTCCTGGCCTTGTACCTCGATGGACTACTCTCCTGGCCTTGTACCTCGATGGACTGCTCTCCTGGCCTTGTACCTCGATGGACTGCTAGCTTCCCAAGCTTGCCACTACCTTCTCTCTGTGCGGGCCCGCCAGAAGCAGGGGGCCACTGGTTTCGGTAGTTGGCCCTGGAAGTCCCAAAGTCACAGCTGTTCTATCCCAGGCGGGCGGAGAGTAAGGGTGAGACTGTGTAATGTTGTACCATCTTGGGCGCTAGCTGGGAGTGTTATATGTGTTTATTCTCCATTTTGTGGTTCAATAAAGTATTGCCACGCTGTTTTACCCTCACACTGTGTTGTCTGAGTAATATTACGCCCATGGAAGACCCTGGGTCTTCACACAGCGGTGATCCTATCCAGCTAGAAATGGAAAGTAATGCTTGTGACTCAAATGGCCAGGTGTAGGCGCCCTATAAGAGGCTTTATGGCTAAGAGATAATATAGGGAGATGGAATCCTCTACAAACCTAAAGTCGACCCTTAGTAAATCTAATCAAATTAGACAACATAGGCATTAACATAGGACTGCCACTTGAATGTAGCGGAGCCCGTTAGTGCACTGATCCTTAATGGGTTAATGATCTACACTACAGGCAGAGATTAGCCTCCGCAGCGACCTGTTCAATAGATTAGTGTCACACGCGGAATAACTCCGACATAAAATCTGTTACTCCTTTATGTCATGTTCGGTCTTAGGCCTCAAAAAATATTCATAATCTTTACTTAATCACCTGGTGGGAATCCGGCCAAGCAGTCACTATAGATACAAAACCCCTATATCCTCTGTAACGTCCTAAGAGGAATTACAGGAATAAAGGGGGAATTACAGGAATAAAGGGGGCTTTGTTCTCCAGCCCACAACCCAGGGAAGCAGATTACACAGCGGCATTATGATTATCGCATTGTTTTACGCTCTTACATTTTTGCTTACACTGTATCACTTTCATTGAGTCGCAGACGACTGTATGTGGAGTAACAGCGACAAGAGATTACACATCATGGCAGAAGCTACAGCGCTGTTACATCATAGGAGGTGACGGCAGGAAACAATGAGGCAGAACCAGCCCCGACTATAAGGACACGAGCCGGCCGTCCACCTCTGCACAATAATATAGTGGTATTCCTCAGGATCAGTAATGTAATGTATGTGCACAGTGACTGCACCAGCAGAATAGTGAGTGCAGCTCTGGGGTATAATACAGGATGTAACTCAGGATCAGTAATGTAATGTACGTACACAGTGACTGCACCAGCAGAATAGTGAGTGCAGCTCTGGAGTATAATACAGGAGGTAACTCAGGATCAGTAATGTAATGTACGTACACAGTGACTGCACCAGCAGAATAGTGAGTGCAGCTCTGGAGTATAATACAGGATGTAACTCAGGATCAGTAATGTAATGTACGTACACAGTGACTGCACCAGCAGAATAGTGAGTGCAGCTCTGGAGTATAATACAGGAGGTAACTCAGGATCAGTACAGGATCAGTAATGTAATGTATGTACACAGTGACTGCACCAGCAGAATAATGAGTGCAGCTCTGGAGTATAATACAGGAGGTAACTCAGGATCAGTAATGTAATGCATGTACACAGTGACTCCACCAGCAGAATAGTGAGTGCAGCTCTGGAGTATAATACAGGATGTAACTCCGGATCAGTAATGTAATGTATGTACACAGTGACTCCACCAGCAGAATAGTGAGTGCAGCTCTGGGGTATAATACAGGAGGCAGGGCCGGCTCCAGGTTTTTCTGGGCCCTGGGCGAAAGAGTCTCAGTGGGCCCCTTTAATACATACCACGATTCATGATGCACAGATACCGCAGACAAATATATATATATTTAGTACAATGCAAAGATTTCACTTCTTACATTACATGAGCGATATCTATTGTAAATTCCACAATAGCTTAGAAACCGGCGAATCGCTCCCACAGAATACTGGCCCCCATATAAGGCCCCATACAGAATACTGGCCCCCATATAAGGCCCCATACGGAATACTGGCCCCCATATAAGGCCCCATACGGAATACTGGCCCCCATATAAGGCTCCATACGGAATACTGGCCCCCATATAAGGCCCCATAGGGAATACTGGCCCCCATATAAGGCCCCATAGGGAATACTGGCCCCCATATAAGGGCCCATACGGAATACTGGCCCCCATATAAGGCCCCATACGGAATACTGGCCCCCATATAAGGCCCCATACGGAATACTGGCCCCCATATAAGGCTCCATACGGAATACTAGCCCCCATATAAGGCTCCATACGGAATACTGGCCCCCATATAAGGCTCCATACGGAAAACTGGCCCCCATATAAGGCTCCATACAGAATACTGGCCCCATATAAGGCTCCATACGGAATACTGGCCTCCATATAAGGCTCCATATGGAATACTGGCCCCAATATAAGGCTCCATACAGAATACTGGCCCCCATATAAGGCTCCATACAGGATACTGGTCCCCTTATAAAGCTCCATACAGGATACTGGCCCCCATATAACGCTCCATACAGGATACTGGTCCCCTTATAAAGCTCCATACAGGATACTGGCCCCCATATAACGCTCCATACAGGATACTGGTCCCCTTATAACGTTCCATACAGGATACTGGCCCCCATATAATGCTGCATGCAGGCTGTTACCCCCCACATAATGCCCCATACAGGTTGTCCCCCCCCTTATAATGCTCCATGCAGGCTGTTACCCATCACATAATGCCCCATACAGGCTGTCCCCCACCTTATAATGCTCCATGCAGGCTGTTCCCCCCACATAATGCACTATGCAGGCTGTCCCCCCCTTCTAATTCCCCATGCAGGCTGTCCCCTCCCCCCTTATAATGCCCCATGCAGGCTGTCACTCCTCCTCTTTATAATGCCCCATGCAGGATGTACCCCCCCCTCTTTATAATGCCCCATGCAGGATGTCACCCCCCCTCTCTATATAATGCCCCATGCAGGATGTCACCCCCCCCTCTCTCTTTATAATGCCCCATGCAGGATGTCACCGCCCCATATTATGCCCCATGCAGGATGTCACCCCCCCATATTATGCCCCATGCAGGATGTCACCCCCCTTCCCATATTATGCCCCATGCCTCCATACATTAAAAAAAAAAAAAATCAAATACTCACCTCCCTCCTCCTCACCTGCTGCAGCTGCTCGGGTCCGGACTCCAGCGTCGCCGGCATCTTCCCGCTCTGCGCTCCCTGTGACGGCTCAGGGGAGCGCGCGGTGGAAAGACGTCACTGCACCCTCTGACCTGAGATGTCACAGGGAGTGCAGGGCAGGAAGACGGCGGATCTGCGGAGGCACGGGGAGAGGTAAGTATCTGGCTGCCGGGGCCCTGAGCAAGCGGCGGAGAAGGGCGGGCGCTGACACCACTCTCCTCCGCCCATAGCCCAGCAAGGTCGGCGACCGCCAGTGGGCCCCCCTGCCTGCTCAGGGCCCCGGCACTTGCCCGGGTGCGCCGGGTGCTGACGCCGGCCCTGACAGGAGGTAACTCAGGATCAGTACAGGATCAGTAATGTAATGTATGTACACAGTGACTGCACCAGCAGAATAGTGAGTGCAGCTCTGGAGTATAATACAGGAGGTAACTCAGGATCAGTAATGTAATGTATGTACACAGTGACTCCACCAGCAGAATAGTGAGTGCAGCTCTGGAGTATAATACAGGATGTAACTCAGGATCAGTAATGTAATGTATGTACACAGTGACTGCACCAGCAGAATAGTGAGTGCAGCTCTGGAGTATAATACAGGATGTAACTCAGGATCAGTAATGTAATGTATGTACACAGTGACTGCACCAGCAGAATAGTGAGTGCAGCTCTGGAGTATAATACAGGACGTAACTCAGGATCAGTAATGTAATGTATGTACACAGTGACTGCACCAGCAGAATAGTGAGTGCAGCTCTGGAGTATAATACAGGATGTAACTCAGGATCAGTACAGGATAAGTAATGTAATGTATGTACACAGTGACTCCACCAGCAGAATAGTGAGTGCAGCTCTGGAGTATAATACAGGATGTAACTCAGGATCAGTAATGTAATGTATGTACACAGTGACTGCACCAGCAGAATAGTGAGTGCAGCTCTGGAGTACAATACAGGATGTAACTCAGGATCAGTAATGTAATGTATGTACACAGTGACTGCACCAGCAGAATAGTAAGTGCAGCTCTGGAGTATAATACAGGAGGTAACTCAGGATCAGTAATGTAATGTATGTACACAGTGACTCCATCAGCAGAATAGTGAGTGCAGCTCTGGAGTATAATACAGGATGTAACTCAGGATCAGTAATGTAATGTATGTACACAGTGACTGCACCAGCAGAATAGTGAGTGCAGCTCTGGAGTATAATACAGGATGTAACTCAGGATCAGTACAGGATCAGTAATGTAATGTATGTACACAGTGACTGCACCAGCAGAATAGTGAGTGCAGCTCTGGAGTATAATACAGGAGGTAACTCAGGATCAGTAATGTAATGTATGTACACAGTGACTCCATCAGCAGAATAGTGAGTGCAGCTCTGGAGTATAATACAGGATGTAACTCTGGATCAGTAATGTAATGTATGTACACAGTGACTCCACCAGCAGAATAGTGAATGCAGCTCTGGAGTATAATACAGGATGTAACTCAGGATCAGTAATGTAATGTATGTACACAGTGACTGCACCAGCAGAATAGTGAGTGCAGCTCTGGAGTATAATACAGGAGGTAACTCAGGATCAGTACAGGATCAGTAATGTAATGTATGTACACAGTGACTGCACCAGCAGAATAGTGAGTGCAGCTCTGGAGTATAATACAGGATGTAACTCAGGATCAGTAATGTAATGCACGTACACAGTGACTGCACCAGCAGAATAGTGAGTGCAGCTCTGGAGTATAATACAGGATGTAACTCAGGATCAGTAATGTAATGCATGTACACAGTGACTGCACCAGCAGAATAGTGAGTGCAGCTCTGGAGTATAATACAGGATGTAACTCAGGATCAGTACAGGATCAGTAATGTAATGTATGTACACAGTGACTGCACCAGCAGAATAGTGAGTGCAGCTCTGGAGTATAATACAGGAGGTAACTCAGGATCAGTACAGGATAAGTAATGTAATGTATGTACACAGTAATTCCACCAGCAGAATAGTGAGTGCAGCTCTGGAGTATAATACAGGAGGTAACTCAGGATCAGTACAGGATAAGTAATGTAATGTATGTACACAGTAATTCCACCAGCAGAATAGTGAGTGCAGCTCTGAAGTATAATACAGGATGTAACTCGGGATCAGTACAGGATCAGTAATGTAATGTGTGTACACAGTGACTGCACCAGCAGAATAGTGAGTGCAGCTCTGGAGTATAATACAGGATGTAACTCAGGATCAGTACAGGATCAGTAATATAATGTATGTACACAGTGACTGCACCAGCAGAATAGTGAGTGCAGCTCTGGAATATAATACAGGATGTAACTCAGGATCAGTACAGGATCAGTAATGTAATGTATGTACACAGTGACTGCACCAGCAGAATAGTGAGTGCAGCTCTGGAGTATAATACAGGATGTAACTCAGGATCAGTACAGGATAAGTAATGTAATGTATGTACACAGTAATTCCACCAGCAGAATAGTGAGTGCAGCTCTGAAGTATAATACAGGATGTAACTCAGGATCAGTACAGGATCAGTAATGTAATGTGTGTACACAGTGACTGCACCAGCAGAATAGTGAGTGCAGCTCTGGAGTATAATACAGGATGTAACTCAGGATCAGTACAGGATCAGTAATGTAATGTATGTACACAGTGACTGCACCAGCAGAATAGTGAGTGCAGCTCTGGAGTATAATACAGGATGTAACTCAGGATCAGTGCAGGATCAGTAATGTAATGTATGTACACAGTAATTCCACCAGCAGAATAGTGAGTGCAGCTCTGAAGTATAATACAGGATGTAACTCAGGATCAGTACAGGATCAGTAATGTAATGTGTGTACACAGTGACTGCACCAGCAGAATAGTGAGTGCAGCTCTGGAGTATAATACAGGATGTAACTCAGGATCAGTACAGGATCAGTAATGTAATGTATGTACACAGTGACTGCACCAGCAGAATAGTGAGTGCAGCTCTGGAGTATAATACAGGATGTAACTCAGGATCAGTGCAGGATCAGTAATGTAATGTATGTACACAGTGACTGCACCAGCAGAATAGTGAGTGCAGCTCTGGCGTATAATACAGGATGTAACTCAGGATCAGTACAGGATCAGTAATGTAATGTGTGTACACAGTGACTGCACCAGCAGAATAGTGAGTGCAGCTCTGGAGTATAATACAGGATGTAACTCAGGATCAGTACAGGATCAGTAATGTAATGTATGTACACAGTGGCTGCACCAGCAGAATAGTGGGTGCAGCTCTGGAGTATAATACAGGATGTAACTCAGGATCAGTGCAGGATCAGTAATGTAATGTATGTACACAGTGACTGCACCAGCAGAATAGTGAGTGCAGCTCTGGAGTATAATACAGGAGGTAACTCAGGATCAATAATGTAATGTATGTACACAGTGACTGCACCAGCAGAATAGTGAGTGCAGCTCTGGAGTATAATACAGGAGGTAACTCAGGATCAATAATGTAATGTATGTACACAGTGACTGCACCAGCAGAATAGTGAGTGCAGCTCTGGAGTATAATACAGGATATAACTCAGGATCAGCAATGTAATGTATGTACACAGTGACTGCACCAGCAGAATAGTGAGTGCAGCTCTGGAGTATAATACAGGATATAACTCAGGATCAGTAATGTAATGTATGTACACAGTGACTGCACCAGCAGAATAGTGAGTGCAGCTCTGGAGTATAATACAGGAGGTAACTCAGGATCAGTAATGTAATGTATGCACACAGTGACTGCACCAGCAGAATAGTGAGTGCAGCTCTGGAGTATAATACAGGATGTAACTCAGGATTAATAATGTAATATATGTACACAGTGACTGCACCAATTTTCCTTGTCTGAACCTGGCCTTATATTTAAATGTCGAGTTTCACCTTTCTGCATTGTGATGTCTTTAACATTTTAAGAAATGCTGCATCTCTAGGTGGTGGGCTTTGTATTAGGGTCTGGGTGTCTGATGTTGTGTCTCTGGCCATCATCCTCCTATAGCAAGAGAAAACTAAGCTGCCTTATAATCATTTGATGTCCTTGCTGCGTCTTTCAGCCTCACTAGGGTACGTTCCCACGATCAGTGTTTGTTCAGGTTTTCACGCAATTGAATTTCAGCATGAATCCCGCACTTCAGCTAACTTGCATTTTTCCTTGCTTTTTTGTCTCTCTTTGGTATGTTAAATTAGATGTGCAAAGATATAGATAGATACGGGGTAGATAGATAATAAATAGATAGATAGATATCCGTGAGATATATAATCAGTGCTTTGCGTTTGCAGTTTGCTGCACTTGTATTAAGCTAATAAATAAATAAATGAAAAAAACGAAGTGGGGTCCCCCTTATTTTTGATAACCAGCAAAGGTAAAGCAGACAGCTGAGAGCTGATATGATCAGGCTGGGAAGGTCCATGGATATTGGCCCCTTCCTAGTCTAAATATACAAGTCCGCCGCCGCCGCCGCAGAATTGACGCATCACATGAGATGCTCCAATCCTGGTGCTTTGCCCGACTCTTCCCAATTGCCCTGGTGCGGTGGCAATCGGGGTAACGGTAGTTGGGTTTGATGACAGCTGTGATTTATTAAATATTAGTGATGAGCGAGCACTAAAACGCTCGGGTGCTCGAAGCTCGGGCCGAGCACATCGTGATACTCAGGTGCTCGACCCGAACAACGAGACCAATGTAAGTCTATGGGAAACTCGAGCATTTTTCTGGCGGTCCCCCCTGCGGTCTGCAGAAGGTCAAAAATTGCCCAAATCGATGGGAACAGTGCTCAATGAAACATGTCAGGCAGGCAGGCGGAATATATAAGCAGACAGGCAGGCAGGGTATATAGGAGGGTGCATGAAAAACATAGCAGGGCACTCGGAACACACTAGTGCCCTCCGATTTTCACACACCCATCTCTTTAAAAAAGCCGGCAATTCAGCAGCCGCATACAGTTATAATATCGGTACCTGACAATTTAGAATAGAAAGAATAGAGAATCACACATAGATTAGATAGATATAAACATGTCAGTCACATATATATGAAGTACAGTGACAGTGTTGATTACTGTACTTGTCATTTAGTTTTAAAATAAAGGATTTATAAAAAAAAAAATTGGCGTGGGGTTCCCTGTAATTTTAGTCTCCAGCGGAGGTTAAGCAGACGGCTGGGGCAGATGTTTGAAGCCTGGGAAGGGGGTAATACCCACGGAGCATCCCAGGCTACTAATATCAGCCCCCAGTTGAATACCTAGCCTTTACTGGCTATTAAAATGGGGGACCCAAAAAAAATGACGTGAGGTCCCCCCTATTTTAATAGCTAGCAAAGGCTAGGCAGACAGCTGGGGGCTGATATTAATAGCCCAGGAAGGGTGCCATGAATATTGGCCCCCTCCCAGGCTAGAAACACCAGCCCTCAGCCGCCCCAGAAATGGTGCATCCATAGGATGTGCCAATTCTGACACTTAGCCTCCCTCTTCCCACTGCCCTGTAGTGGTGGCAGGGGGTAATAGGGCTTATAATGCCAGCTGACAAAAAGCCCAGGTAAATAATGGGGAGGCGTCTATAAGAAGTCAGTGTTAATCATCGTCTCCGGGTCTCGCTGAGCGCAGCGATACTGTCACGGGTGTGTCAGGTGTAATAGACAGTCGCTCTGGATCTGGCTGTAGAAGGTCACTGCGCTTGGCATTACAGACGCCTTCTTAATCCTTATTCCTTTAGGACCCAGTGGCGACCTCTCTCTTGCTGCTGATTGACACACCCTTGCCCGGGAGTTAAAAGCACTCAGTTTGCTCCAGGGAATCGCCAGTGATACTTCGATGAACCTTTGTGCAGGCTTGGAGCACTACCAGTCAGCTAACTTCTTCTCTGGTGCCCTTGGAGGACAGTGGGTGTTTCTCCTCTGGTGTCTGCTCAAGCTAAGTTGATCCCCTCTGTTTGTCTACCTTGTTGCCTTTAGTTTGTAGTGGAGCCTGACCAATGCTCACCCCTCCCCCTCCCTATCTAGGGCCAAGCTCTAGGGTCATCCAGGGTTTAGGGTTCTGCTCGGCGATAGATGTGGAATCTATATAGGGTCGGTAGGATAGGCAGGGTGATATTAGATCTGCCTAGGGGTCTCCACTCCCCCCTTTCCTAGTGTTTGGGCTTCCTCACCCTCTTTCCTTCATGATGCACTTAGTCTTTCCCACATCTTGCGTGACAGATACTTGGCGGCTCTGAGCGTCGTAGTCACTACCTGGCACCTGTGAAAAGCAGGAACTTTATTGCTATTTACAGTTGCCGGAGCCAAATTCACGGAACGTGGACTACATCAGACCTGTGTGGCAACATTTTTGATAATAAATTGAACGAGGGGCTGTCTCTTGTTTTTATTTTTGCTTTTTTATGTTTTTTAGGTATCCATTTCTGGACTACATCAGATTCGGTGCATTACGGGATTTTTTTTTTTTCAAAAAAACCTCTCCATTACTAACATCAGGGGTTGATGGCAGCTGTGATTTTTGACAAATCACAGCTTTCATCAACCCCAACTACCATTACCCCGATTGCCACCGCACCAGGGCAATCAGGAAGAGTCACTTTTAGGGCCGCTGCGGGCTTGTATTTTTAGGCTGGGAAGTGCCCAATAACCAGGGACTTTCCCAGCCTGATAATATAAACCCACAGGAGTCTGTTTTACCTTGGCTGGTTATCAAAAATAGGGGGGACCTCATGACCTATTTTTAATTAATTGTTTATTTGTTATGTTATACCAGGCTGAAACACCTGCGTAAATGGACTTACAATGCATGTGCTTTTTGTAAACTGTAGATTTACCGCATCTAATGCAAGTCTATGAGGAAATTCCGCACATAAGACTCAGCGTCTCCGCAAGAAAAATTGACATGCTGCGGCTCGGAAACCCGCACCGCAGGTGATTTTACGTAGTGTAAAAAAGAAGCAGGGCAGGCATGGGGTTTTTATTAATCCCATCCACTGTACTTGTACCATACAACGCAGTGTTTTGGACGCAGCAAAAATATGTTGTGTCCAGAATGCTGGTATTCCTGATTGTGGGCACGCAACTTCACTGTGATGGGTCCAAGCCAAACAGAGGAAATAGAAACAGACCAAAAGACCCCAAAAAGCCCATTAGCAGCTTCTGTAGACTATGAAAGTTCTCCTGGTCTGTAATTTGTGGCTGCGGCTCGTTCGGCACATCACATATATATTCGCTTCACAAGACCCTGGAGCTATTTCTGGCAATAACTGGAAGGCGTTCACTTTCTGAACAGTGAGAACATTTTTCATCTTTTGGGACAAGTATAAGCTGTGATATAAATGTTTTCACGATCCTCTTCATCACTGATCTAATTATAGTGAGGGAATTTGGAAATTCTTTTTTCAGTTTTTGGTTTTTTTGGATTAGACAAAAATCCTTAAAGGGGAAATCCTATAACAGACGACACGATCAGGGATATTAGAAATTCTCTATTAAATGACACGCAGCAGGACGTACAGCGTCACCTCAAAATCACTAATGTACATAAATCCATGAGCCAGGACTGCGTACACCCCCGAGAACTGCAGGAATTAATACAGTGATAGACAGACCAAGTTTAACCTTGGCTGTGGTGGGAAACATCTTTGAGGTGGTTATTATCGGAACATACTTGCATTGGTTCACAGTTAACAGTGGGGTAGGGGTAGGGGAGTCAGTATTGGGCCCTCTTCTTTTAAACATTTATTAATGATGCTGTAGGGGGCATACAGAGTAGAATTTCAATATTTGTAGATGATATTAAACTCTGCAAGATATTAAAAAGAGGAGGATAATTTAATACCACAAAAGGATTTATGTAAGTTGGAGGCTTGGCCTGAGAAACAGCAATTGAAGTTTAATATAGATAAATGTAAGGTCATGCACTTGGGCAGAGGAAATAAAATGATGTAATACATTGTAAAACATTGTGTAAAAGTGTCACTCAAAAAGACTTTGGCGTATGGGTGGATGACAAACTCAACTATAGTGACCAGTACCAGTCAGCTGCTGCCAAGGCTAATAAAATAATGGGATGCATTAAAAGAGGCAAAGATGCTCATGGCAAGAACATAGTTTTGCCTCTATAGAGGTCACCTGTGTGACCGCACTTAGATACTGTGTACAGTTTTGGTCTCCAGTGTATACAGTAAGAAGGACACAGCTGAACGACAGCGGGTGCAGAGAACTGCAACCAAGGTTATTAAGGGAATGGGTGGACTATGAATTCTTTACTATAAGAGTTGTGAGATTATGGATTCTCTACTGTAAGAGCAGTGATACTATGGATTATCTACTATACGAGCAGTGAGACTATGGATTCTCCAATGTAAGAGCAGTGAAACTATGGATTATTTACTGTAAGAGCAGTGAGACTATGGATTCTCTAATATACGAGCAGTGAGACTATGGATTCTCCAATGTAAGAGCAGTGAGACTATGGATTATTTACTGTAAGAGCAGTGAGACTATGGATTCTCTACTATACAAGCAGTGAGACTATGGATTCTCCAATGTAAGAGCAGTGAGACTATGGATTATTTACTGTAAGAGCAGTGAGACTATGGATTCTCTACTCAACAAGCAGTGAGACTATGGATGCTCTAATGTAAGAGCAGTGAGACTATGGATTATTTACTGTAAGAGCAGTGAGACTATGGATTCTCTACCCAACAAGCAGTAAGACTATGGATGCTCTAATGTAAGAGCAATGAGACTATGGATTCTCTACTATATGAGCAGTGAGACTATGGATTCTCTAATGTAAGAGCAGTGAGACTATGGATTCTCTAATGTAAGAGCAGTGAGACTATGGATTCTCTAATGTAAGAGCAGTGAGACTATGGATTCTCTACTATACGAGCAGTGAGACTATGGATTCTCCAATGTAAGAGCAGTGAGACTATGGATTATTTACTGTAAGAGCAGTGAGACTATGGATTCTCTCATGTAAAAACAGTGAGACTATGGATGCTCTAATGTAAGAGCAGTGAGATTATGGATTCTCTAATGTAAGAGCAGTGAGACTATGGATTGTTTACTGTAAGAGCAGTGAGACTATGAATTCTCTACTATATGAGCAGTGAGACTATGGATTCTCTAATGTAAGAGCAGTGAGACTATGGATTATTTACTGTAAGAGCAGTGAAACTATGGATTCTCTAATGTAAAAACAGTGAGACTATGGATTCTCTACTATACGAGCAGTGACAAGATGGATTCTCTAATGTAAGAGCAGTGAGACTATAGATTATTTACTGTAAGAGCAGTGAGGCTATAGATTCTCTACTTTATGAGCAGTGAGACTATGGATTCTCTACTGTAAGAGCAGTGAGACTATCAATTCTTTATAGTACGAGCAGTGAGACTATGGATTCTTTACTGTAAGAGCAGTGAGACTATGGATTCTTTACTGTAAGAGCAGTGAGACTATGGATTCTTTACTGTAAGAGCAGTAAAGCTATGGATTCTCTACTCTACGAGCAGTGAGATTATTGATTCTCTAATGCAAGAGCAGAGAGACTATGGTACTCTCTGCCATATGATGTTGTAACTTGATTTACTACAGAAGTTCAAGGACCTCCCGGATGCCTTTCTTGATAAATATAATATTACAGGTTATGGATATTAGATTCCTTGATAGGGCGTTGATCCAGGGAACTAGTCTGATTGCCGTATGTGGAGTCGGGAAGGAATTTTTCCCTTAATATGGAGCTATTAGTGTCTGCCTCATGGGGTTTTTGCCTTCCTCTGGATCTACATGTTAATCTATAGTTTGGATTTAAGTCTACCTTCAACCTAAGAATCTATGAAAATTTATCAAAATGATCAGAAATGTCATAAATCCCACAGAGGTAAAATATTGGATAGAATAATAAAACCCATATCAACCACCTGATGAATTCAAGTCTAATCTTTGACCTTGTTATAGAAATTCCTAATTTTCCAGTCCGCATCTCCATAATTAGATTTTTTTCATATTGATATAAAATTTCCATAGACCCAATTAAAATGTGTCCAGATGAATAGTTCGTGCCACACAGTATCCATACATATAGTGCCTATAGAAATTGTGCTCAGCTGCAGTGCTATACAGGACCCACAAGTGTCACAGAAAAGGAAAAGTTACACCAACTCAGTCATTGTTGTGACCCCACTAATGGTACCAGCCATGCAAGGAAACCAGATCTGCAGGAGGAGAATCTGTTAGTTATAACTTGTTTTAACCGGATATCCCCTTTAAGTGCTCTGGTTGTGTAAAAGCACTTCCCAATCATCTCAGATTTTTCTCTTGTGGGAGTGTCTGTCCCAGTAATATATGCGAAAAGAAAAGAAAGGGCGCATGTGTAGACTCACAGGGCTATTTAAATAATTTAAAAAGTGCCAGTACACTCACCTGTGATGGTTGTGTACGTCTACACAACCAAGATTAAGCGTGTGATTAATGAGGCTCCGGGTCACCTCTATTTGTAGTACCGTCCTGTCGGTGTTTGCCTCGCAACTCCGTGCTCCTCAAGTGGTCACACGATCCTGCTGGACCAGATACCACGTCACCGCAGGTCCTCAGTAGTTTAACCCGGTGGCTGGATAACCGCAGGTCCTCACACATCCAAATATGCCCAGCTGCTCCTGCCGCTTTGGCTCCGTATGGAGATATTTCACAAGTAAACAATGGTGCAGCGGTATTGGAGGAAGAATAAAAGTCGGTTGCCATCTATTAAATTGTCCAGTATTCCTTTGGCGCTCCCTGAGACCGCTGCACCATTGTTTACTTGTCCCAGTAATATAGGCAGGATGTAAGCTCTGTGTGCGTCCTACTGACTTACTTAGCTCATGTATTAGTGCAGCTTCTTTTCTGCAGGAATTTCTTCTTCATAGGCTCTCCTCCTTTTATACTGCTTGTTTGCAAGTCCTTCATCTTGCTCAGTGCTTTTGCAAAAATGTTACAAAGCTTATGGTTCTGACAGCTCCCTCTGCTCTCCCCTTTCCTTCTCTTAGTGTTATAGATAGCAACAGGGAGGTGATTATGCAGTGCGGGGAGAAAAGAGGGCCCTCTCTGCCCTCCCTGAGGCTGTAGATACTTTCCCCTCTCTCCACACTGCATAATCCCCTCCCTGTTGCTATCTAGAACACTAAGGGAAGGAAAGGTGAGAGCAGAGGGAGCTGTCAGAACCAGGAGCTTTGTAACATTTTCGCAAAAGCACTGAGCGAGATGAAGGACTTACAAACACTCTGCAGCAGCAATAAAATAGAACATGTATCTCAACACTATTTAGACCAGGGGTCTCAAACTCGGCTAAGTATATGGGCCGCACATAGTAAAAATGTGAATTTGAAGGGCCGCATTCTTTGCAGGATGATATGAAATTTTTAACATTTTTGGCTTTATTTTATTCTTTTACATGGCATTCATTTTATGGGCTATGTAGTTTTTACAATGTAATGTCCCCATCTTGTAGTAGTTTCCCCATCTCATGGTAATGTCCCTATCCATGTCCGCATCTTGTTGTAATGTCCCCCATCTTGGTCCCCATCTTGTAGTAATGTGCCCATCCTGCTCCCCATCTTGTAGTAATGTGCACATCCTGGTCCCCATCTTGTAGTAATGTACCCATCCTGGTCCGCATCTTGTATTAATGTCCTCCATCTTGGTCCACATCTTGTAGTAATGTGCCCATCCCGGTCCCCATCTTGTAGTAATGTGCTCATCCTGGTCCCCATCTTGTAGTAATGTGCCCATCCCGGTCCCCATCTTGTAGTAATGTGCTCATCCTGGTCCCCAGCTTGTAGTAATGTGCTCATCCTGGTCCCCAGCTTGTAGTAATGTGCTCATCCTGGTCCCCATCTTGTAGTAATGTGCTCATCCTGGTCCCCATCTTGTAGTAATGTGCTCATCCTGGTCCCCATCTTGTAGTAATGTGCACATCCCGGTCCCCATCTTGTAGTAATGTGCTCATCCTGGTCCCCAGCTTGTAGTAATGTGCACATCCCGGTCCCCATCTTGCAGTAATGTGCTCATCCTGGTCCCCATCTTGTAGTAATGTGCACATCCCGGTCCCCATCTTGTAGTAATGTGCCCATCCTGGTCCCCAGCTTGTAGTAATGCGCCCATCCTGGTCCCCATCTTGTAGTAATGTGCCCATCCTGGTCCCCATCTTGTAGTAATGGCCCATGCTGGTCCCTAACTTGTACAACATTCAACTGAACAGAATCACTGACTTCTGCGGCCCTCAGGACCAGGCTGCAATCATTACTGGGGGGCCGCATTAAGTAGCCTCAGGGGCCGCATGCGGCCCTCGGGCCTCGTGTTTGAGACCCCTGATTTAGACAGTTGCTTAACTTTGCATTTAGGAAGCAAATGAACAATAAAAAAACCTATGCAAAGTTGAACATAGGCTTTAACCCTAGATCCCCATAGTGTAAATGTTGCACAGTACGATTGTATGGCCTCCAATTTTTTCCCTAATTGGATAAGAAACTCATGTAAAAAAAAATGTTTTTTCTTTTTTTGCGTTTCTCATATTACAACTCAATTGACTTGTACTGAGAAAAAACAAACAAACAACAAAAATGCAGGAAAACTCAAGTTATTATAAAAAAATGCAACATAAAAGCAGAAAAAAAGGCCAAAAAAAAAAGAAAATTGCAGGGTCTTTTTGTTACATTTTTTCCCAAAAACAATAAAACCCCTGACAAAGCATTAGCGAAACGCTAGTTGGGTGTTTGGTGGGTCAGCTTCTTTACTACTGATTACTAATATCCAGCTGTGGGTTTTACATACTTATTGATATTTTTATATTGCTATTGATGCATGCACTTATGTCTACATACCACGGGATCATGTATATCACCAATTTATATTGTATATAAAACATAATTTTGCCATGATGACTTGTTATCTTGGGTTTCCCACTGCTGCTCATCCTCCAGTTTTTAGCCTTTGTTTATGCAGGAACTATTTGTATGTTTTTTATGTATTCTATCTCAATAAAGATTAGTATTTTTTTGGTAATTTGGATTATTTTTTTTTTGCCCTGGCAGAAAAATCTTTTTCTTCTCGGTTACATCTGAAAAAAATGCAACAGAAATTCAGAAAAAAGGCCAAAAAAAACCCCACAGACTCTTTCTTTTCATTTTTTTTCCAAAAAACATCAAAATTGTCAAATCTTCGTATACAGTTCACACTACAATCAATAAACCTTTATGGGTCCGTTTAAGGTCCAAGAAAAAAAACAGCACATGGACGTGTACTTACAATGGATGTGTGAACGCAGCCTAAATATAATCACACGCTCCATATCATCGGGTCACCTCCACCCGCTGTACTGCTTGGCAGCTATATGAGATATGAGGCCACCTACACTAATGGCATTCAGATCAACAAGCTTATCTGTCACTCCTATTAACACCTTTCAGACCGGGATATTAGTAATAGTCACTGTCACGTCAGCAAACTTTCCATGTATCAATAGTACAAGCAAATATGAGAACCTTTGTAATACATCTTATAAGAGAAATGTGCTTCTTTCTCCACTTATGAGCCATTTCTTCTCCTCCTGTTTCCTGAACTCATCATTCATTCGAATAAGTAGCTAAAATCTGTCTTTGGTTAAAACAAGATGGATTCACTGAAAGGGATCAGATTACAGCTGCCCATGAAAGTCTATGAAGAGAGGATGGGAAAGAGGAGGGGGGAATAGAACGGGAGAGACAGATTGTTCTGCTGCCTTCTAGTAAGTGTTTTATCTGACTACTTAATACTGTTGTATAATATCCTCCATGCTGCTGCTTTCTAGTAAGAATTTCATTTTACCTCAGTGCTGGATTCACAGCTACACTGCTCGGTGCTGCTGAATTATGTCATCTATGCTTCTGCTTTTTAGTAATGTTCTTTTTTAGAATTTATCTCACCTCAGTGCTGGATTCACAGCTACACTGTTTGGTGCAGCTGAATAATGTCATCTATGCTGTTGCTTTTTAATAAAATTTTAGTAAGGGTTTTATCTCACATCAGTGCTGGATTCACAGCTACACTGCTCAGTACTGCAGAATAATGTCATCTGTGCTGCTGCTTTTTAGTAAAGTTCTAGTAAGGGTTTTATCTCATCCCAGTGCTGGATTCACAGCTACACTGCTCAGTACTGCAGAATAATAACATTCAATATATTCAATAGGTGAATATTGGTTTTTGTTTTCCCTTTTGCACAAAGCTGGGCACATTAATAAAGTCATTCAAGAAAGAAAATGCCGAGGAGCGTTCACTTAGTAAGGGCCTCCACCACTGAGATACTCCCAGCAACAAGATACGTATGACAACACTTATCTTAAAGAAGTTTCCAGGAGTACAAAAATATGGACGCTTTCTTCCAAAACAGCAGCACCCCTGTCTATGAGTTGTGTCCGGTAATGCAGCTCAGATCCATTGAAGTGAATGAAGCTGATCTGCAATACCACACGCTACCTGGTGACAGTGGTGGAGCTTTTTTTTTAAAGTGGCAGACATATATATATATATTTTTTTAAATCAGTGAATTGGAATAGACAGTCATGTTAATTCCTCCTTCGTGAGAGTTGTAGCAGCTCTTTGCTTAGGGAGAATATGCAACATACAATAATCAGGTATTTGGGGACAAGTTGTCCCGAGACACCAGCCCTCATAATGTCCCCCCTGGACACCAATACTAATGCATGATCCCCGTATTATGAATGAAAGTGACATTCTAATAACAGACATGTAATTGCTAAAACAAAGCGAACAGATCCTGTGTATGAGATCTTACAGATAACTCTAAAAAAATTATACAATGACCTTAAACGTCCTGCCGGAGCTACAATGGAGGGTTTAGATGAGAGCACATTCCTGTGTGTGAATGGTCCAGTCATAGACCAGACCCAAATCCCAGAGAATCTGTGACAAGACGTGAAAATTGCCGCTCACAGACATCTCCATCCAATCTCTCTGAGCGAGAGGGAGTGTGCAAAGAAGGGGCAAAATGTCACCTCTAGATGTGTAAAGCTGCTAGAGACAGACCCCAAAAGACTGCAGTGAAAGCTGGAGAGACAGACCCCAGAAAGACTACAGTGAAAGCTGGAGAGACAGACCCCAGAAAGACTCAGGGGCGGAACTACCGCCCGTGCAGCTGGTTCATTGAACGGGGGCCCCGAGGGAGAGGGGGCCCCTCCAGCCTCCAGCAGGGCCGCCATCAGGGCATGACTGCCCTGACTCCAGTATGGGGCCCGGCCGGTAGGGGCCTCCCTCTTGTGCATCTCTCGCCACATGGGGCCCCCGGCCCCATGCTAAGCGCCGGGTCCGGGACATCTCAGCGCTGCGCTGCGCTGCCGTGGCAGCGCCTTCATGATTCCCCTGACTTCCGGCCATGTGACGGCGCCGTCACATGGCCGGAAGTCAGGAGAACCTGGTGTCAGCGATTTGGACGAGCGCCAGGATTCTGCAGGGATTGCATGGGGGTAAGTATAACAAGTTTTATTTTTTTTAAAATACAATTAACTAGGAGTGGGGGGAATGGGAGATGCACATGTGGGGGGGGGGGGAGATGAGAGATGCACATGAGGGGGAGATGAGAGATGCACATGGGGGGGAGATGAGAGATGCACATGTGTGTGGGGGGGAATGGGAGATGCACATGTGTGGGGGGGGATGGGAGATGCACATGTGTGGGGGGGGAAATGGGAGATGCACATGTGGGGGGGGAGATGAGAGATGCACATGGGGGGGAGATGAGAGATGCACATGTGTGGGGGGGGATGGGAGATGCACATGTGTGGGGGGGAATGGGAGATGCACATGTGTGGGGGGGGATGGGAGATGCACATGTGACGCGCCCCTGGGCCTGTGTCGCGCTGCGTTGCGCATGCGGGAGCTTACCCGGAGCCGGATCTGTTGAGGGTTGTAGTCTCGTGGCGGTGACCCGGTCCGTGCCCAGGGAGTCAGACTAAGTGGCGCTGTATTAGCGGTAGATGTTGGACGACTACGTCACCCGTTGAGTACAGCTAAGGAGCTGCTGCTGCAGGGCAGACCGCTGAGGCCGGTGGTAGGATTGTGCAGCGTGATAGTATAACCCCCAACGGGAGGGGTATGGCCTCAGGGCAGCCGACGTGGATGATGGGGGTAGCAGGAACCACTCAGAGACGGTACGGTGTAGTTCAGGGTCTTTACTGGTGACAACTTTAGACCCTCCCGGAGTACTGGCTAGCGATTGGGGCCTGGTCAGTCCTTGAGCAGATGGGATCTCCCCTGGCCAGGCGGAGTTGTAGGCCTCCCAAACTAACGATACTCTTCTGGCTACCTTGCTAGAAGCGGGTATAAGTAGCCCACGTCCCTGAGTGTACCGTGTGGTGCTCACCCGTATGGCCGGTGACTCGGGGCCTTCTAGTAGCTTCCGCTCCACGACGGCGGTGCTGGTCCCATGCGTGTGACCGTGCCTTCGGGCTTCTTGGCCAGAGGACCTGAAATCCCCTGCCTGACGGATTCTGCTGCTGGGTAGGAGTTAGTCCCCACAGCCTCGGACTCCGGGTCCGGTAAGAAATCTTCTCAGTCAGGGCGAGCTCTGCAGCTGCCAGCCCCTGACTCCTTGTAACACTGCTCCCACAGAGCTCCTGTTGTTTCTTCCCATAGCTGCTTCTCTTCTCTGTCTCTACTTCTGGCATGGCCCAGGAGCTGGGCCCAGCCGGAGCCACAGCTCCCTGTCAGCCCTCCTGGCTGCACTCTCCCTTTGAACTCTCTAACCCTGCCTCAGCCCCAGGTTTATCTAGGGGAAGTTCTTCCCCTCCCAGGACTGGGCAGGAGGTGTGGCATGCATAGGATCCCTGACCAAGAGACCTCCCACCTGCTCTCAGACATAACATTGCCGTTACTGTGGAAACCAGACCCCTGGGGTGCCACATTCCCCCCTAGTGAAATTTAGTACTCCGGGACTAAACATATTTTTAGAAAAACATAACAAGGTATAAACAATAATAATACAATAAGAAAAACACATAAAGATGGTTACGGCGTGTCCGCAACCGGGTGCAGTCTTTGAAGAAAACAAAGGTGTCCATTTCACCAAAACAGGGAGACGTAACCAGGTAGGGGTCTGTCCTGCCCCGAGTCCTTAACAGTCTTTAGTCCGTCCTGTGTTACGCTCCAACTATGTACAAAGGATTCCCGGTAAATCCACCAAAGACTCCCATAAATTACTAGAAACACATAATTATTTACAGGATATGGCCGCTCTCAGTCCTCGGCCAGGTAGAGGGAAAGAACGACCGCTCTCAGTCCTCGGTCAGTGGGAATAAGGGATGGCTGCTCACAGTCCTCAGCCTGTTAAGGGATAGGGACACACAGGAAACAGTTCTTTTAAACAGTTCCACACTAGTCCCAACGGGGACCATATTTTAATTAGCAGCAGTTCTTGTACCCTTACGGGTAACTATTTACAGCTCTTTATTCATGCTACTTCCCTTCAGTAGCTATGTCCTCTTTGTGCTCCCTCCTGAGGGTAGTCCTCAGACCCGTCCGGGTCCTCTTGGCTTTCCTCGTATTGGTAGTACTGCAGCTCCTCCTCGGTTAGCTGGGTATCTCTGCGACAGTCCTCCTCCCAGGTGGCCAGGACTTTACCTCCCTTTGGGCTGCCCCGGTTAATTGGGCCACCAGGATGCTCACTTTTTGCTCCTCTGTGAGGGGGTACACCTGGAAGAGGCTATCCAGCTTTTCTTTAAAGTCATTCAGGGTATGTAACTCCCCTGAGTACTGGGGTAGCCAGGCTGCCCCCGGGATATAGGGCATGGTGAAAGGCATGACCGCAACAGCGGTGGCGCTGGCGGGGGTTGAAGCGGTGAAGCTCTCCTCCGTATCCGACATCCTTCTCCCCCCTAGTGGACCGTGGCCTACCTTGCGATGATCCTCTTCCGTAGGCCGCGGCTCCGCAGTGGATCGTCAGGGTTGAGGACCTTCCGTCGCGCTCCTGTGACGTCGGCGTCTGCTGGGCTCCTTCCAGGACCTTACGCAACGTCCGGACGTGAGGCGGGGCTTCAGTTCTCGCGCGTTTTCGGAGTCCACGCCCCTCTTCTTCCCACGCGGCGTCCTCAAGATGGCGTCCAATGGCGGGAAAACTCCACGGATGGCGGGAAGAAGGCCGAAGATGGCGCCGGATGGCGGGAAAACTCCACCGATGGCGGGAAGAAAGCGGAAGATGGCGCCGGATGGCGGGAATCTTCACCACGGGTAAGTTTTCACAGTCTTTTTCAGGCACGCAGTACCCGGTGGTTGCGGGCACGAGATCCTGCCGACTACGCCAAAAGTTGACGCGCCCCTGGGCCTGTGTCGCGCTGCGTTGCGCATGCGGGAGCTTACCCGGAGCCGGATCTGTTGAGGGTTGTAGTCTCGTGGCGGTGACCCGGTCCGTGCCCAGGGAGTCAGACTAAGTGGCGCTGTATTAGCGGTAGATGTTGGACGACTACGCCACCCGTTGAGTACAGCTAAGGAGCTGCTGCTGCAGGGCAGACCGCTGAGGCCGGTGGTAGGATTGTGCAGCGTGATAGTATAACCCCCAACAGGAGGGGTATGGCCTCAGGGCAGCCGACGTGGATGATGGGGGTAGCAGGAACCACTCAGAGACGGTACGGTGTAGTTCAGGGTCTTTACTGGTGACAACTTTAGACCCTCCCGGAGTACTGGCTAGCGATTGGGGCCTGGTCAGTCCTTGAGCAGATGGGATCTCCCCTGGCCAGGCGGAGTTGTAGGCCTCCCAAACTAACGATACTCTTCTGGCTACCTTGCTAGAAGCGGGTATAAGTAGCCCACGTCCCTGAGTGTACCGTGTGGTGCTCACCCGTATGGCCGGTGACTCGGGGCCTTCTAGGAGCTTCCGCTCCACGACGGCGGTGCTGGTCCCATGCGTGTGACCGTGCCTTTGGGCTTCTTGGCCAGAGGACCTGAAATCCCCTGCCTGACGGATTCTGCTGCTGGGTAGGAGTTAGTCCCCACAGCCTCGGACTCCGGGTCCGGTAAGAAATCTTCTCAGTCAGGGCGAGCTCTGCAGCTGCCAGCCCCTGACTCTTTGTAACACTGCTCCCACAGAGCTCCTGTTGTTTCTTCCTATGCTGCTTCTCTTCTCTACTTCTTCTCTACTCCTGGCATGGCCCAGGAGCTGGGCCCAGCCGGAGCCACAGCTCCCTGTCAGCCCTCCTGGCTGCACTCTCCCTTTGAACTCTCTAACCCTGCCTCAGCCCCAGGTTTATCTAGGGGAAGTTCTTCCCCTCCCAGGACTGGGCAGGAGGTGTGGCATGCATAGGATCCCTGACCAAGAGACCTCCCACCTGCTCTCAGACATAACATTGCCGTTACTGTGGAAACCAGACCCCTGGGGTGCCACACATGTGTGGGGGGGGGGAATGGGAGATGTACATGTGTGGGGGGGGATGAGAGATGCACATGTTTGGGGGGGGGAATGGGAGATGCACATGTGGGGGGGGAGATGAGAGATGCACATGGGGGGGGAGATGAGAGATGCACATGTGTGGGGGGGGGATGGGAGATGCACATGTGGGGGGGAATGGGAGATGCACATGTGGGGGGGGGAATGGGAGATGCACATGTGGGGGGGGATGAGAGATGCACATGTGGTGGAGGGGGATGAGAGAGGTGCACATGTGGGGGGGGATGAGAGAGGTGCACATGTGGGGGAGGGGGATGAGAGAGGTGCACATGTGGGGGAGGGGGATGAGAGAGGTGCACATGTGGGGGAGGGGGATGAGAGAGGTGCACATGTGGGGGAGGGGGATGAAAGAGGTGCACATGGGGGGGTGATAGACGTGCACATGGGGGGGTGGTGAGAGCTGCACATGGGGGGGATGAGAGAGGGGCACATGGGGGGGGTGAGAGATGTGCACATGGGGGGTGGTGAGAGATGTGCACATGGGGGGGGTTGAGAGCTGCACATGGGGGGGATGAGAGCTGCACATGGGGGGGATGAGAGCTGCACATGGGGGAATTGGGAGAAAATGAGCTGCACATGGGGGAATTGGGAGTAGGGGGATAATGAGCTGCACATAATGAATGTGGGGTGGGGGAGAGTAAATGATAAATGATGATGGGGTGGGGAGAGCACGGACATGATATAATGAATTGGGGCAGGGGGTGCATGTAAATAATGAATGCGGGGAGCAGGAAGCATAGAGTAGGGATGCAGGAGTGTAACTGGTAACAAATTGGCGGAAAGAGTAGAGGTTCTAATTAAATTATATATTAAGTGCCTATTTACAGTTAATGGGGGCACCGTGGTGGATTACAATTTATATTTGGAATGGTAGGTTGCATAATAACTAACCATATATTGATGGTGGATGCACGTCTGTATTCAGCTGTGTAGTGTAGAAGTTGGTGAATATACTCTAGATAACTGTGTTATTTTATGCAGAGACGAGTCCTGGCTGGAAGACGTGATGGCGGTCTGTGCTGGATGAAGGAGAAAAGCGTAGCTGAAGGACTTCACCTAGAGACGTCACCAGTGAGTCAGTGTATTACATGTACACTTACACTATATACTATGTACCGGGCTCCTGTGTATAATGTCACTGGTGATCACTGTATTACCTGTACACTATATACAGAGCTCCTGCGTATAATGTCACTGGTGATCACTGTATTACCTGTACACGGACACTATATACAGAGCTCCTGTGTATAATGTCACTGGTGATCACTAGATTACCTGGACACTTACATTATACATACCATCTATAGAGCTCCCGTGTATAATGACACTTATGGTAATATTAGTAATGTGGTGGTAATATTAGTAATGTGGTGGTAATATGTGGTCTGGTCATGGTGTGGCAGTTTTTCTCCCTTCTGTGTGGTATTATTCTGTCACTATGTTGTGGTAATATGTGGTCTGGTCATGGTGTGGCAGTTTTTCTCCCTTCTGTGTGGTATTATTCGGTCACTATGTTGTGGTAATATGTGGTCTGGTCATGGTGTGGCGGTATTCCCTGTATGTGGTATTATTGGTCATTTTAAAAAAAAATGTATATGACACATTCCCTTAAAGAAAACTAAATAAACATATATCTAAAAAGAGTATTGGATATTTTAAGAAAATTTTAATAGGTTAGAGTAGGGCCCGGCCAGAAGAGTCTACCTTATCGTGGTGGCGGCTTTAAAAATCTTTTGGCCAAAACAAAAGCTGTTGGCTATGTATGTGGCGCCGTCACATGGCCGAACGTCAGGAGAACCTGGTGGCAGCGACGTGGACGAGCGCCAGGATTCTGCAGGGATCGCATGGGGGTAAGTATAACAAGTTTTATTTGTTTTAAATACAATTAATTAACCAGGAGTGGGGGGAATCAGAGATGCACATGGGGGGGATGAGAGATGCACATGGGGGGGGGATGAGAGATGCACATGGGGGGGATGAGAGATGCACATGGGGGGGGATGAGAGATGCACATGAGGGGGATGAGAGATGCACATGGGGGGGATGAGAGATGCACATGGGGGGATGAGAGATGCACATGGGGGGATGAGAGATGCACATGGGGGGGATGAGAGATGCACATGGGGGGGATGAGAGATGCACATGGGGGGGATGAGAGATGCACATGGGGGGGATGAGAGATGCACATGGGGGGATGAGAGATGCACATGGGGGGGATGAGAGATGCACATGGGGGGATGAGAGATGCACATGGGGGGGATGAGAGATGCACATGGGGGGGATGAGAGATGCACATGGGGGGGATGAGAGATGCACATGGGGGGGATGAGAGATGCACATGGGGGGGATGAGAGATGCACATGGGGGGGATGAGAGATGCACGGGGGGGTGAGAGATGCACGGGGGGGTGAGAGATGCACGGGGAGGATGAGAGATGCACGGGGGGATGAGAGATGCACGGGGGGGGTGAGAGATGCACGGGGGGGATGAGAGATGCACGGGGGGGATGAGAGATGCACGGGGGGGATGAGAGATGCACGGGGGGGATGAGAGATGCACGGGGGGGATGAGAGATGCACGGGGGGATGAGAGATGCACGGGGGGATGAGAGATGCACGGGGGGGATGAGAGATGCACGGGGGGGATGAGAGATGCACGGGGGGGATGAGAGATGCACGGGGGGGATGAGAGATGCACGGGGGGGTGAGAGATGCACGGGGGGGTGAGAGATGCACGGGGGGGATGACAGATGCACGGGGGGGTGAGAGATGCACGGGGGGGATGAGAGATGCACGGGGGGGATGAGAGATGCACGGGGGGGATGAGAGATGCACGGAGGGGGATGAGAGATGCACGGGGGGGATGAGAGATGCACGGGGGGGGATGAGGGCTGCACATGGGGGGGGTTATGTTTACATAACTTTGTTGCCTTATGAAGGGCAGGGGGGGGCCCCAAAAAATTTCTTGCACAGGGGCCCACTACAGTCTGTGTCCGCCCCTGGAAAGACTGCAGTGAAAGCAGGAGAGACAGACCCCAAAAGACTGCAGTGAAAGCTGGAGAGACAGACCCCAAAAGACTACAGTGAAAGCTGGAGAGACAGACCCCAAAAGACTACAGTGAAAGCTGGAGAGACAGAGCCCAAAAGACTGCAGTGAAAGCTGGAGAGACAGACTCCAAAAAGACTACAGTGAAAGCTGGAGAGACAGACCCCAAAAAGACTACAGTGAAAGCTGCAGAGACAGACCCCAAAAGACTGCAGTGAAAGCTGGAGAGACAGACCCCAAAAAGACTACAGTGAAAGCTGGAGAGACAGACCCCAAAAAGACTACAGTGAAAGCTGCAGAGACAGACCCCAAAAGACTGCAGTGAAAGCTGGAGAGACAGACCCCAAAAGACTACAGTGAAAGCTGGAGAGACAGACCCCAAAAGACTACAGTGAAAGCTGGAGAGACAGACCCCAAAAAGACTACAGTGAAAACTGGAGAGACAGACCTCAAAAGACTGCAGTGAAAGCTGGAGAGATAGACCCCAAAAAGACTGCAGTGAAAGCTGGAGAGACAGACCCCAAAAAGACTACAGTGAAAGCTGGAGAGACAGACCCCAAAAGACTGCAGTGAAAACTGGAGAGACAGACCCCAAAAAGACTACAGTGAAAGCTGGAGAGACAGACCCCAAAAGACTGCAGTGAAAGCTGGAGAGACAGACCCCAAAAGACTACAGTGAAAGCTGGAGAGACAGACCCCAAAAAGACTACAGTGAAAACTGGAGAGACAGACCCCAAAAGACTGCAGTGAAAGCTGGAGAGACAGACCCCAAAAAGACTACAGTGAAAGCTGGAGGGACAGACCCCAAAAGACTGCAGTGAAAGCTGGAGAGACAGACCCCAAAAGACTGCAGTGAAAGCTGGAGAGACAGACCCCAAAAGACTACAGTGAAAGCTGGAGAGACAGACCCCAAAAAGACTACAGTGAAAACTGGAGAGACAGACCTCAAAAGACTGCAGTGAAAGCTGGAGAGATAGACCCCAAAAAGACTGCAGTGAAAGCTGGAGAGACAGACCCCAAAAAGACTACAGTGAAAGCTGGAGAGACAGACCCCAAAAGACTGCAGTGAAAACTGGAGAGACAGACCCCAAAAAGACTACAGTGAAAGCTGGAGAGACAGACCCCAAAAGACTGCAGTGAAAGCTGGAGAGACAGACCCCAAAAGACTACAGTGAAAGCTGGAGAGACAGACCCCAAAAAGACTACAGTGAAAACTGGAGAGACAGACCCCAAAAGACTGCAGTGAAAGCTGGAGAGACAGACCCCAAAAAGACTACAGTGAAAGCTGGAGGGACAGACCCCAAAAGACTGCAGTGAAAGCTGGAGAGACAGACCCCAAAAGACTGCAGTGAAAGCTGGAGAGACAGACCCCAAAAGACTGCAGTGAAAGCTGGAGAGACAGACCCCAAAAGACTGCAGCAGTAATTGCAGTGAAAGGTGGTCCCACAAAGTATTGACTCAGGGGGCTGAATATAAATGCACATCGCAATTTTCAGATTTATATTTTTAAAATATCTAGAAAACCCTGTATCATTTCCTTTAGGATGTGTTGTGGGTTTTTTTCAGTCAGAAATCTGCAGCAAAACTGATCTCCGGCAGGAAATCAGCTGCGTTAAATCTGCAGGTTTTGCTGCGTTTTTTTGATGCGTTTTTGATGACTTTTTTCAGTGTTTCTTTTCACTGTCCTTCTGTCTCTCTTTATGCATGTGCATAAAGTTCTGTGAAAAAAAAGAACCCCATTCTATTTTTCCATCAAAAACGCTGAAAAAACGCTGAAAAAAATTTCCTGTGTTTTTTCAGCGTTTTTTTCACCACCCATTACTTCCTATGGCTGAAAAAACGCTGAAAGAAGTGACATCCTCTATTTTCCAAGAATACAACCAAGGCACAAAATACGCAGCAAAAAAAACCCACAAGATGTGGGAACAGAGAATTCTGGTTTCTCATAGACTTTGCTGGTACTGCAAAACGCAGCTGAAAATTTGCATAAAAATCAGCTGCAAAATACGCTGAAAACCACAACATGTGTGAACATAGCCTAACACGTCACAAATACTTGCTTCTTAGTGTGGGTAAAATAAAAAAAATACCAATAAAATATATTTATGTTTGTGGGTGTAACGTGAAAAAATGTGAAAAAGTTCATGGGGTATGAATACTTTTCAAGGCAGTGTATAGTTCACATTTATAGGTTTTCTATTGTGCTAGTAAAGTTTAATAAAGTATGAATTAAAAGTTCTACAACTTTCTATCATACTTTATATTTCAATTCATCTACAGGTGCATCTCACTAAATTAGAATATCATCAAAAAGTACATTTATTTCAGTTCTTCAATACAAAAAGTGAAACTCCTATATTATATAGAGTCATTACAGACTTACCACCAAGTCAGCAGTCTTCCCCATGATTGTGGAGCCTACTGAAACAGACTAAGGGCCCTTTTTAAACCCTTCGGAAGCCTTTGCAGATGTTTGTTCTTTATTATTCTAATTTACTGAGATAATGACTTTTGTGTTTTCATAGGCTGTAAGCCATAATCATCAACATTAACAGAAATAAACACTTGAAATAGATCACTCTGTGTGTAATGACTCTATATAATATAGGAGTTTCACTTTTTGTATTAAAGAACTGAAATAAATTAACTTTTTGATGATATTCTAATTTAGTGAGATGCACCTGTATGTTTGTTATTAATGAATGTTACACTGATACAGCAGCTGTACAAATCTCACTGGTTGTCTGCAACATTGTATCAGTCCGGAGTCCAGGATGTTTAGCCCACAGAGCATGGTCTGGACAATGATACAATTGGCCAGAGCAGGAGATTATAGATGTACATGTAAATAAGAGTCTTCTCATTCACTGACAGCAGAGAGCTTGGAAATGGGGAGGAATTAAAAGAAAAAGTATATTAGAAAGTAGAACTTATACAAAACCGGAATCCCCTTTGGGTAATGGGTTGTAGAAGTCGTTCTCTTCTATGGTGGCTGCTAGTAAATATGGCAAAGATAAATACTGAAGGGCATGGTCATACTAAGAATAAGAACACGTTGTTCGAAACGCGTCAATCTCAACATGCTATCTATAGCGCTGTTTTAAATATGGACGGTTTTAATCATGTTTAAATAAACTTCAGTTTTAATTAATTCCCTGGAATCTGTGCTGAATCCCTTTTCCTGCCATTGAAGGGCATAGTGTATACAACCATGAAACCCAAAATAATGGAGCAGAAGACAACTGGAAACGTTTTTTTAAACCTAAGAAAATTCACACTTTCCGACTCCGACTGTTAAAAAAACGCCAATCTGCTATATACAAGACCACAGAACGATTGTTAATACGATTGTTCTGTGCACGTAGGACATCACCGTTCTCGGCAGCACGCATTCTGTTTACAGGAATCTGTGTTGCCAATAATGATGACTTTATTGCCATCATGAATGATCCAATCACCAGATGAATGAGTGTTTTGCTGGTTTGGCGGATGATTGCCAGCATGTTTACACAAACCAATAATCGGCGTTCAAAAGAACACTCGCTCCTGATTATCTGCTCATCTAATGGGGCAATATACTCGTCAGACAGCAGCCTGCACCAAAAGTATTATCTGATAGTATGAAGGGAAACCTTACCTTGACGAATAGACATATGTCATGCTCCGGTAGCACCTCGTTGTTTTGCACCGCGGGGTCTGCGTTGATCGTATCCATCGTACCATTTTCTCTGATTAAATCTTCTTTCCTTCCTTCCCCAGCACTGGCTTCAGAACCCATATTTTGGGTTTCTTCCTCTGTTGGGGTCTCTTCAGCTTTGGCAGAACTGTCCCCAGGTATGGTCTCGCTTGTCTCTTCAAGGGTGGCATTGCTTTCTGTTATAAGGCTCTCGTTTGGTAAATTGTCCTCTTCTTTATGTTCTTTTCCAGGAGTAATCTCCTGAGGAACATCTGCAGCAGGGGTTTCTGGTTTTTCCTCACTTCTCTCTTTTTCACTTGATCCATGTCTCACATCTCCATCATCATGTTTTGCTGGTGGAGCTGTATCTTCTACATTTTTTTCTGACACCTCTTCTTTCTCTGTGGGATGACTTATCTCAGAAGATGCTTCTTCTCCAGTGCTGCTCCCAGGATCTATGTGTGCAGCAGCCACCTGATCTGCAATATTAATCCCTGGCTCTACCTCTGATCTAGCAACACCTTCTATATCTGCTTGTTCTCCAGCTTCAGCCTCTACCTGTCCTGCAGCTCCTGCTCCCTCCTGCTCCTCACCTTGCTTCTCAGGAGCTTCATCTCCAGCTTCCTTTTCCTCAGTCTCTTCTTCCTCCTCCTCATCACTGCTGGAAGTTCCTTCACTGCTCTCACTACTGGTATCTTTCCCTCCTTCTTTCTCATCCTTGTCTAGGCTGGTATCACCCTCATCTAAATCTGGCTGTGTGGTCTCTGTAGGCACCTGAGGTTTGTCCCCATCTGCAGTGGTTTCTGTTTCTGGAGATGCTACAAGTGTCTCCAGCTCCTGAGTCTTCCCTGTATGCTCGTCCATCCTGGAGCTCTCAGTCTCCTCCTTTTTGCTTGCACCCTCTTCTATTAATGGTTCCCCAGTTACTTCATTGTCACCTTGCTGTGTTTCTGAGCTCACAGCATCTCCCTCACATGCATATTCTTCTAAATTGAGGTTCTCAGTCACCCCGCTATGTTTTGCATTGTCCTCCACACTAGTACCCTCAGTCTGAGCTTTCTCCCCTTCTCCCACCTCTACATTGGGGTTCCTTGCATCCAATGTCTCTTCTGCCCCCTCTACAATATCTGAGTTCACAATCTCCTCTAACTCTCCTACAATCTTCTCCACATTGGGGTTCACAATCACCTCTTCCGCTTCTATCCTCTCCTTCACATTGGGGTTCACTGTTTCACTTTTTTCTTCGGCCCCCTCTTCAGCACTGAGACTTACATCCTCCTCTTTCTTTCCTGAACAATCCTCCACATTAATGATAGTAGCCTCCATTTTCACCATTGCTCCTTTCTCTCCTACACCCTCTTCAATGTTGGGGTTCACTGCCCCCTCTACAACTATGGGGTTCACAGGTTCTTCTTTCTCTCCTGCACCCTCTGCAAAATTAGGGCTCACAACTTCTTTATTTTCTTCCCCTTCTGCAACATTGGGGGTCACAGTTTCCCCTTTCTTTCCTGCCCCATCTACAACATTGGGAGGCCCAACCTCCTCTTTTTTCGCTGCTTCTTCCTCTACATTGGGGTTGACAGCTGCTTCTTTCTCCCCTGCTGCCTCGTCAGCATTTGAGTTCTCTCTTGCCTCTTCCTCTACATTGGGGTTCACAAACTCCTCTTTCCCTCTTGTCCCATCCTCCACATTGGGGTTCACAGCCTCCTCTTTCTCTCTTACCCCATCATCTACATTGGGGGTCACAGTATCCCCTTTTTCACTTGTCCCTTCCTCTACATTGGGGTTCACAGCCTTCTTTTTGTCTCTTGCCCCATCCTCTACATTGGGGTTTACAGCCTCCCCTTTGTCTCCTGCCAAATCCTCTACATTGGGGTTCACAGCCTCCCCTTTCTCTCCTGCCAAATCCTCTACATTGGGGTTCACAGACTCCCCTTTCTCTCCTGCCAAATCCTCTACATTGGGGTTCACAGACTCCCCTTTCTCTCCTGCCAAATCTTCTACATTGGGGTTCACAGCCTCCCCTTTCTCTCCTGCCAAATCCTCTACATTGGGGTTCACCGCCTCCCCTTTCTCTCCTGCCAAATCCTCTACATTGGGGTTCACAGCCTCATCTATCTCTTTCGGCCCATCCTCTGCATTGGGGTTCACAGCCTCCCCTTTATCGCTTGCCACTTCCTCGACATTGGGGTTACAGATTTCTTTATTTTCTATACCTTCCACCCTATTGGGATCTACAACCTCTTCCATTCCCCCTGAACTAGAAGTGTCTCTGGTCCCAATTCCTCCAGACCCCTGAACCTCAGGAGCCTCCATGCCCCCCTCAGCCTCTCCTCCCTCCACCTGCCCATTGCTCAGTGCTGTCTCTATGCCCCACTCCCCTAGGCTGACTTTCTGTAGCACTTGTTGCTGCTGTTGCAGTTCTGCCACTTGGTGCTGCTCACCTGCCGCCTCTGCCATGCTTAAACCAGCAGAAAGTGTGTGTGCCCCAGCTGCCAGCCTCTCTGCTTCTGGAATGACCTGGTTAAGTGCAGGATTAGTGCAGTCAGAGCTGTGCTCACAAATCCTCTAAGTGTGCGGCAGTGTGTGTGTCCCACTCCCCTCCGGTCTCCACGCCTTGCACACCTCCCACTGGTGCCACAAGTCTCCTGGAGGAATTCCCAACCCCACACAAGCTGCAGATCACAGAGCAAGAAGCAGCCAGGACCATAGAATCGGATATATTCTATAGAATCAGATATATCCAACTGATAAGTCTGCTCAAAATAATGGTTCCACCTATCATATAACCTCTGTTATCAAAACTCCACTCTCTCTGGTTCCTCCGTCATTCCTCCTGGAAATGTGTGAATAAATAGTGTATGACAATACTTTCATTTTTTTTATACAAGTAGGACTGTTCTCTAGAACTTATCCCTTTTGTCATCTCTATAATACAGATATAATGATGGTGCAATCATTGTACACACACAAAATTATCTACCCTGTACGAATACTCAGTAACACCTGTATTTCAGCTCTAAACCTGGCAGAATAGTGAGTGCAGCTCTGGAGTGCAATACAGGATGTAACTCAGCATCAGTAATGTAATGTATGTACAGTGACTGCACCAGCAGAATAGTGAGTGCAGCTCCGGAGTATAATACAGGATGTAACTCAGGATCAGTAATGTAATGTATGTACACAGTGACTACACCAGCAGAATAGTGAGTGCAGCTCTGGAGTATAATACAGGATGTAACTCAGGATCAGTAATGTAATGTATGTATACAGTGACTGCACCAGCAGAATAGTGAGTGCAGCTCCGGAGTATAATCCAAGATGTAACTCAGGATCAGTACAGGATCAGTAATGTAATGTATATACACAGTGACTGCACCAGCAGAATAGTGAGTGCAGCTCTGGAGTATAATACAGGATGTAACTCAGGATCAGTAATGTAATGTATGTATACAGTGACTGCACCAGCAGAATAGTGAGTGCAGCTCCGGAGTATAATCCAAGATGTAACTCAGGATCAGTACAGGATCAGTAATGTAATGTATGTACACAGTGACTGCACTAGCAGAATAGTGAGTGCAGCTCTGGAGTATAATACAGGATATAACTCAGGATCAGTACAGGATCAGTAATGTAATGTATGTACACAGTGACTCCACCAGCAGAATAGTGAGTGCAGCTCCGGAGTATAATACAGGATGTAACTCAGGATCAGTAATGTAATGTATGTACACAGTGACTGCACCAGCAGAATAGTGAGTGTAGCTCTGGAGTATAATACAGGATGTAACTCAGGATCAGTAATGTAATGTATGTACACAGTGACTGCACCAGCAGAATAGTGAGTGCAGCTCTGGGGTAGAGTACAGGATGTAACTCAGGATCAGTACAGGATCAGTAATGTAATCTATGTACACAGAGACTGCACCAGTAGAATAGTGAGTGCAGCTCTGGAGTATAATACAGGATGTAACTCAGGATCAGTAATGTAATGTATGTACACAGTGACTGCACCAGCAGAATAGTGAGTGCAGCTCTGGAGTATAATACAGGATGTAACTTAGGATCAGTAATGTATGTACACAGTGACTCCACCAGCAGAATAGTGAGTGCAGCTCTGGAGTATAATACAGGATATAACTCAGGATCAGTACAGGATCAGTAATGTAATGTATGTACACAGTGACTGCACCAGCAGAATAGTGAGTGCAGCTCTGGAGTATAATACAGGATATAACTCAGGATCAGTACAGGATCAATAATGTAATGTATGTACACAGTGACTGCACCAGCAGAATAGTGAGTGCAGCTCTGGAGTATAATACAGGATGTAACTTAGGATCAGTACAGGATCAATAATGTAATGTATGTACACAGTGACTGCACCAGCAGAATAGTGAGTGCAGCTCTGGAGTATAATACAGGATGTAACTTAGGATCAGTACAGGATCAATAATGTAATGTATGTACACAGTGACTGCACCAGCAGAATAGTGAGTGCAGCTCTGGAGTATAATACAGGATGTAACTTAGGATCAGTACAGGATCAATAATGTAATGTATGCACAGAGTGACTGCACTGTTTGTGTAGACCCAGAGAAGCCACAAGGCTTCCATCACGGAAGAAAAGCCTGCTGGTGTGCATGATGGCACTCCTTCCGGAGGAAAGCTGAATCTCACGGAGGTGAGGCCAACATCACTGAGGAAGGTTGGGGGCTGCAGAGACCCCGGAAGTATGTGTCCACCTATGCCTCCCGGGTCATGAGCCACCTCCGTTTGTATGATGAAGCGAGTAAGACCATTAGGAGGTTCCGAGAGGAGCAGCGCTGCACAAGCGCCAAAGCCGCAGGTGCCTCCAAACAGAGGAAGAATCAATTCCAGGTGAAGGTAAAGAGGCTGAAAATTGAAATTAATGAGCTGGAAATAAGGAAAGCTGTCATCAGAGAGAAGAGTTGTCCTTTCAAGGAATAACTAATGAATGAAGACAGATTTAGAAAAATGGCTGATACCAGAGAACAAAGGCAGATGGGGCTGCAGCCTGAGAGCCAGATGGATGATAAGCGTGATAAGGACCAGCAGAAAGCCCCACCTGGCAGCCTGCAAAGTCACCTGCAGGCCACGTGCAGCGAGCTCCCTGCAGGACAGGCGACAATGACAGTGACAACAGCGACCAGGGAGGGGCGCTAATGGCAGAGATAAAGCTCCTGGAGTCCCCAGTGTGCCTCCAGAACTTCCATCTTGGTGACGATCTACCAGAAGAGGCACCTGGGGGCCAGAAAAAGGAAAAGAAGAACAAACCAAAGCTGCAGGAAGCGGTAAGCTACGTGTATGCCCCCCTCCCTGTACCTCCTGAGTCGGTTGCAGGGTCAGCTCACCGTATAAGCCCCGTTACCCCGCTCAGCCCGGGTTTTGCTGAGGATCCGGTGCAATGGCGCAGGAAGATTACAAAGTAAGGTAGTGAGGCGCTGAGCTCCGTCTCTGCTTATAGTAGTGGAGATGTAGCAAGAAGTGCATCAGCTGAGAGGATGGACAGTGAGGGCGGCCCGGCGGCGGGCGTTCGATCAGGCCACGATACTGTGGTGCGCTCCTCAGTGGGAGGGGGGAGCGGTCCAGTGTCGGGGGCAGCTACGGTAGCCTTGCTTGCCGCCTCGTAAGCATTGTCTAGTGGTGTGGTTGCTGGTTTCGTGGAGGGTGAGATGGTGATGGAGGTAGGTAATAGTGATGCTGTTGAGGCTGATGTAGTCATTGGTCCGGTTGCCCCTGACGGTGGCATCACCTGTCAGGAGTAATGCCGGTGTCACCTCCGTGGGAAATAGTGCATTCTCCTCGTCTCCGGGCTCTGGGGACGGCATGTTGTAAGGCCGTCTCCTGGAGGCTCTAAAGAAGGGAGAGAGATCACTAATGGTAGAGAGTCGACAGGTTGATCTATTCTACTGGATAGAGAGGCATGGCCTCGGGGCCTTCTGAGAGCAGAAAAGGGGGGGATACAGTGTGGTCCCTCCCAACAGCCGGGCCAGGCAGTGTGCGTAGGAATGTGGTCCGTCTTCGGTGGAGGGGCAGTGATGCGTGTGTCCTCCAAGGTCTAAAGTTGTGGAGCTCCTGCTGAGGATGGGCTTCAAGGCAATTGACATCTACGCCTTGATACATCCGTATTCTGTAGCATCGGCGTCTCTGCCCTCTGCCCGTCAGAGACGCCGTCCCTCTCACCGCCGCGCTCCCTGCCCGGCGTCCTCCAGCGCTCCTCTTCCTGCTTCTGCTGCCGGCGCGCGCAGCTTCCCAGGCACTGTGCTTAGGGCGCGCGCGCGCTCCCTTCCTCTTAAAGGGGCCGCGCGCGCCGCCCTAAGGAGTCCCCGGTCAATTGCCGGAGGTCCTCCCATATATAAGGCACCTCCTCCAAAATGGAGGTGCCCGAGCAATAGTTTATGCACAGTGTACTCACCTCTGCTTCAGCCCTCAGGTCCTGCTGCTAGCCTGTCTACTAGTCCTGCCCGCCAGCCTGACTATCAGTCCAGTCCGCCAGCCTGACTACTCTCCAGCCCGACAGTCTGTCTTCCGCTCAGTCTGCCAGTCTGTCTATGGGCTTCACCCACCTACTTACCTGGGAGCACCTGCCTGTTACCTGTCTGCCTACCTGGAGGCTCCTGCCTGTCACTTGCCATTACCACCTTTCTGCCTACCCGGAGGCTCCTGCCCGTCACTTGCCGTGACCACCTGACAGCCTACCTAGAGGCTCCCTCCTGTCACTTGCCGTGACCACATGTCTGCCTACCCGGAGGCTCCTGCCCGTTACTTGCCTTGACCACCTGACAGCCTACCTAGAGACTTTCGCCTGTCACCTGCAGTCTCTGCCAGTTCATCTACTGGGACCTCTCATCAGCCTGCCTGCTGTGCCTATCTGCAGTATCGGTCAGTCTCAGCCATCTGACCCGTGGGAGTCACCTGCTCTCTTACAAGGTCGTCCCCAGAGTAGCACCTGGTCCCTCTGCTCGGTCCCTCCCTGGTCACGGAGTCGTTAGCCGCCTTACGACCAGGATCGGTCCGAGTTGATACTTAGTTACGCCCCTCTAGGTCCCTCCTTGCACCGCAGCACAGAGGTTCCACCACCCGGATCCGTAACAGTTTGCTCGGGCCATGGAACCCGGTGGCCCCCAAGCCCCCTCGCTGACTGACCTGTACCAGGAGGTTTCTCGTCAGAGATCCCTACAGGAAACCATCCTGAACTTCCTGCGGAGTGTCAACTCCCGCCTGGACACACTGCCTGTTCCACCTGTGTCCGCCTCGAGTTGTGCGACTTCCGCTCTGGCAGCGCCGCTGCCCACCAATACCACAGCATACAACCCAGGTCTCCGGCTTTCTGCAACTCCTCGTTTTGGAGGCAACCCCGCTCTAGCTCGGGGTTTCATAAACCAGTGCACCCTGCACTTTGAACTTTTTGCACATCAGTTTCCCTCTGACTGGGCCAAGGTGGCGTTCATCATGTCTCACCTCACTGGGGAAGCACTGGCATGGCTTAATCCCCTGTGGGAGAGAGGGGATCCCCTGGTGTCCGATCTATCGTCTTTCCTCGCTGCTTTCCGGAAAGTCTTCGATGAACCAGGACGAAAATCCTCTACTGCCTCCTCTTTGCTCTGTCTCCGCCAAGGGAGTCTCACCGTGGGCCAGTATGCCATACAGTTCCGTACCCTCGCTTCTGAGCTCGCCTGGGACAACGAGGCCCTGGTGTCCATCTTCTGGGAGGGCCTTTCCGGCCGGATTAAGGATGAGTTGGCCGGCCGGGACATTCCTACCACTCTGGATGACCTGGTGTCGCTAGCTACCCGGATCGACATCCGTTTCCTGGAACGTACTAAAGAGACCACCCGGGAGTGAAGATTTCCTCAACTAGCTCCTACTTTCCAGAGACCTGTCTCTCAATTAGCTACTCCCCGGGCACGCTCGCCCGAACCTATGCAAGTCGACCAGAACAAGATGGTCAAATCTCGCCAACAGTCACGCCGAGCCGAGGGGAGCTGTTTCTATTGTGGCAGTAAGGAGCACTTCATCCGTTCCTGCCCGGTGAGGCCGGGAAACGCCAGTACCTAGGACCGCTCGGAGAGGTCGTCTTAGGCAAAAGTAAACCCTCTCCTTCCCCGACTTTGTCTGTCTCCATCTCCTGGGGAGAGAACCGCTACTTTGAAAGTGCACACCTAGATTCCGGAGCTGCTGGGAACCTCATTTCCCAGTCCCTGGTAGAGAAATATCACATTCTCACCAAACCTCTGGCTGAACCATTGGCAGTCGCCTCCGTGGATGGAAGACTCCTTCCGGTGACCATCCTGCTCGTCACAGAACCTATAACCCTGCAGGTGGGAATGCTGCACTCTGAGAGGATCTTTCTATGTGCTTTCCGGTCTTTCTCACTCCCTATTGCTAGGTCTACCCTGGCTTCAGAGACATGAACCCGTGCTGAACTGGCAATCCGGTGAAGTACTCCGTTGGGGGCAGGATTGCCATGAGTCCTGCCTGGTCCCGGTCCGCCCGGTTCGTCCACCCCTCACTCCGGCTAATCTACCCGGTTTACCGGCACCTTACTGGTCCTATGCAGATGTCTTCGACAAAAAGGAAGCAGAGACACTACCACCTCATAGGCCATATGATTGCCCGATCGACCTGGTACCCGGTGCCACTCCACCCCATGGGCGTATTTACCCGTTGTCGTCGGCAGAAACCCGGGCCATGTCGGAATACATTAAGGAAAATCTGGCTAGGGGATTCATCCGGAAATCTACCTCCCCGGCTGGAGCCGGATTCTTCTTCGTCAAGAAGAAGGATGGTTCACTACGCCCCTGTATAGACTGTCGAGGACTTAACCAAATCACGGTCAAAAACAAATACCCCCTGCCACTCATCTCCGAGTTGTTTGACCACCTTAAGGGCGCTAAGATATTTTCCAAGCTGGATCTACGTGGGGCGTATAACCTGGTCCGGATCCGTCGAGGAGACCAGTGGAAGACGGCATTCAATACCCGGGACGGTCACTATGAATACCGTGTAATGCCCTTCGGTCTCTGCAATGCTCCTGCTATCTTCCAAGAATTAGTCAGTCAATGACATCTTCCGTGATCTTCTATATTCCTGCGTGGTGGTGTACCTGGACGACATCTTGGTCTTCTCACCGGACCTTCCCACACACCGGAGGGATGTTCGTCAGGTCCTGCTTAGGCTCAGGCAGAATCACCTCTATGCCAAATTTGAGAAGTGCCTCTTCGAGCAGACCTCTCTTCCGTTCCTGGGTTATATTATCTCCCAGACAGGTCTACGAATGGACCCCAAGAAGCTCTCTGCCATCTTAAAATGGCCCCGTTCGTAGGGGTTGAAGGCGATTCAGCGATTCCTGGGCTTCGCCAACTACTACCGTCTCTTCATCCCGCACTTCTCTTCTCGGACTGCTCCCATCTCTGCGCTCACTCGTAAGGGAGTAAATCCCAAGGAATGGCCACCCGAAGCCGAGGAGGCCTTCCTTTCCTTAAAGCAAGCCTTCTCCTCTGCCCCAGTGCTGCACCGTCCGGACTGCAACAAACAGTTCTTCCTGGAGGTTGATGCTTCCTCCTCCGGAGCCGGAGCGGTGCTCACCCAAAAATCTTCATCGGGAGAATGGTAACCTGCGGCTTCTTCTCCAAACTCTTCTCCTCGTCTGAGCGCAACTACTCCATAGGAGACCGAGAACTGCTAGCCATCAAATTGGCGCTGGAGGAGTGGCTTTACCTGCTTGAAGGGGCTCTATACCCAGTGATCATCTATACTGATCACAAAAATCTTGCATATCTCCAGAATGCCCAAAGACTCAACCCGCGTCAGGCCCGGTGGTCTTTGTTCTTTGCTCGCTTCGACTTTATTCTACATTTCCGCCTGGCGGACAAGAATGTTAAAGCTGATGCCTTGTCCCGATCCTTCCTGTCCTCCGATCTAGAGGAGGAGCCTACGCACATCATCGACCCCTCCAAAGTAATGAGTATGGCCCCCTTTGATCTGACTCATCTCCCACCCGGTAAGATGTTTGTAGCAGTTCCAGATTGGGAGAAGATTCTTCACTGGGGTCATTCATCTAAACTAGCCGGCCATGCCGGTCGGAAGAAGACTTTCCTGCTCATTACCCGGCATTACTGGTGGCCCACCCTGCGCAAGGATGTAGTTGACTTCGTCTCGGCCTGTTCGTCTTGTGCCCGCAACAAAGTTCCCAGATATCTTCCAGCCGGTCACCTCCTGCCTCTTCCCGTACCTGCTGCCCCTTGGCAACACATTGCTATGGACTTTATTACAGATCTCCCTGTTTCTGCCAGCTGTACAGTCATTTGGGTGGTCGCCGACCGCTTTTCTAAAATGGCCCACTTCATTCCTCTGCGTGGTCTCCCGTCTGCATCAGAGCTGGCTAAGGACTTCTTCCTTCACATTTTCCGTCTCCATGGCCTACCCCTCCACATTGTGTCGGATCGAGGGGTTCAGTTCACCTCACGCTTCTGGAGAGCTACGTGTAAGCTGCTGGATGTCACCCTGGATTTCTCCTCCGCTTACCATCCACAGTCCAATGGCCAAGTGGAGCGTATCAACCAGATCCTTACCAGCTACCTCCGGCACTTTGTTAATGCTCACCATACCGATTGGGTGGACCTCCTACCATGGGCCTAATTCTCCTACAACAACCATGAGAGCGAATAGACTTCCAAGTCCCCGTTCTTTGTAGTCTATGGTCAACATCCCCGGATTCCGTTTCCCGTCTCCGCTTCTGTGGACAACCCTGCCGCGGAGTCTCTGGTCAGTGAATTTTCCACAATTTGGGAGAATACTAGGTCCGCACTTCTTCAGTCCTCCGAGCGGATGAAGAGATATGCTGACAAGAGACATCTGGACCCGCCTCAATTCCGTCCGGGCGACAAGGTTTGGCTCTCCTCCAAACATGTTCGGCTCAAAATACCCTCCTACAAGTTGGGTCCTCGGTTCATCGGCCCATTTGAAGTCCTCAAACAAATCAATCCGGTGGCCTACAAGTTAAAACTCCTGGCCACCTTACGGATTCCCGACTCCTTCCATGTATCGCTCCTCAAACCAGTTGTGTTTAATTCTTTTTCCAACAATCCAGGTACTCCCCCTGCTCCGGTTTCCGCTGAGGACGTTTTTGAGGTAGAGAACATTCTGGTCACCAAGAGGGTAAGAGGAAAAACCTTTTTTCTGGTGGATTGGAAGGGGTTTGGCCAAAAGGAGAGAACTTGGGAACCCAGGGAGAACATTCATGCCCCGCTTCTTCTTGAAAAATTTCTTTCTGGCCTAAAAAAAGGGGGGCGTAAGGGGGGGGGACTGTAGCATCGGCGTCTCTGCCCTCTGCCCAGCAGAGACGCCGTCCCTCTCACCGCCGCGCTCCCTGCCCGGCGTCCTCCAGCGCTCCTCTTCCTGCTTCTGCTGCCGGCGCGCGCAGCTTCCCAGGCACTGTGCTTAGGGCGCGCGCGCGCTCCCTTCCTCTTAAAGGGGCCGCGCGCGCCGCCCTAAGGAGTCCCCGGCCAATTGCCGGAGGTCCTCCCATATATAAGGCACCTCCTCCAAAATGGAGGTGCCCGAGCAATAGTTTATGCACAGTGTACTCACCTCTGCTTTAGCCCTCAGGTCCCGCTGCTAGCCTGTCTACTAGTCCTGCCCGCCAGCCTGACTATCAGTCCAGTCCGCCAGCCTGACTACTCTCCAGCCCGACAGACTGTCTTCCGCTCAGTCCGCCAGTCTGTCTATGGGCTTCGCCCACCTGCTTAACTGGGAGCACCTGCCTGTTACCTGTCTGCCTACCCGGAGGCTCCTGCCTGTCACTTGCCGTAACCACCTTTCTGCCTACCCAGAGGCTCCTGCCCGTCACTTGCCGTGACCACCTGACAGCCTACCTAGAGACTTTCGCCTGTCACCTGCTGTCTCTGCCAGTTCATCTACCTGGACCTCTCGTCAGCCTGCCTGCTGTGCCTATCTGCAGTATCGGTCAGTCTCAACCATCTGACCCGTGGGAATCCCCAGAGTAGCACCTGGTCCCTCTGCTCGGTCCCTCCCTGGTCACGGAGTCGTTAGCCGCCGTACGACCAGGGTCGGTCTGAGTTGATACTTAGTTACGCCCCTCTGGGTCCCTCCTTGCACTGCAGCACAGAGGTTCCACCACCCGGATCCGTAACATATTCCACGCCTGAGTTTGATGTCAGCTTTGTTCGGGGCTTGAGCTCTTCTGGTCGAATTATGAGCTGGCAAAAAATGAGCCCGGCTGATTAGACTTTGTCATTCAGGCAGTATCTCGCCAAAACCAAGTCAAGAAAGTGAAGTGATGACTTGTAAAAAGTAACTTTCTTGTTGTGACATCATGACGTGGCTTGGCTGATATGGAGGGGTGGTAGAGATGCCAAAGAAAAACGGTGACGAGTTTGATATCTAGTCAGGGGCTGGAAATTTATGGTAAAACTTAGGCGTTTAGGTGGTACGGTTGCTCACATTCCATCATCTGCCTTTCTGGATAGGGATCGTATCCTGGTCTTCTACAAGGGGCAACCGAAGTTCAGTCTCTGTGGCGACCCAACACACTTCATTGCAAACTGCACTGTGCAGAAATATGCATTGTGTGGGGATGTCTGCCATCTTGCTGCATTTTGTCTAGAGATTAGGTGCAACCTTTGTGGTTAGTTAGGTCACGCATTCAGCAGTTGTTCTCGCTCCTTCACTAATGCGGTTGTGACCCCCATGGGAGAAAGCCATGAGGCTGGTTCTGCTGGGGAAGGGACTGGCATGGTTGAGGGAGCTGAGGGGCCAGGAAAGAAAAGCAATAAAAAGAAGCCTGCCCAGCTGAGAGGCGTCTAGACAAGCGCAGACAGGAGACGGAGCTGGACGAGCCCCGGGCTACTGGGGCAGCCCCTGACCTGGACGCCAGTCTTGCTGTTGAGGCCCTGAGGGATGAGGAGTTAGATGAGGAGGTCCAGAGGATCCACAGGGAGGAAGCGCCACTTCCTCAGAATCCTCCCATTATGAAAGCATGGATGTGGATAATAAGCAGTAGCTAGAGGACAAGCGTAAGCTCGGCACCAAAAAGAAGAGAAAGAAGGGAGATAAAACCAAAACCTCCAAAACCAGCGTCTTCACGGAAGATCAACTTTCTTCTTTACTCTCCAAGTCACATCTCACCACCTGCGAACTTGACCCAATCCCGTCCCATTTCATCCCAACCCACCTCTTCAACCTGACACTAGCAACTGGTGTCTTCCCCTCAGGCTTCAAACATGCCTCGATCACACCCATCCTCAAAAAGCCCTCCATTGACCCATCCTTTCTGTCTAGCTATCTCCCAATATCACTTATCCCCTATGCCTCAAAACTGCTGGAACAACACGTCCATCTTGAGCTGTCCTCCCACCTCTCCTCCTGCTCCCTCTTTGACCGCCTCCAATCTGGCCTCCGACTGCACCACTCCACTGAAACTGCCCTGACTAAAGTCACCAACGACCTACTGACCGCCAAATCCAAGCGATACTAATCTGTCCTTCTCCTTCTGGACCTGTCATCTGCCCTCGACACAGTGGACCATTCCCTCTTACTACAGACTCTCTCATCTCAGACTTGATCCTATCTTGGATCTCCTCATACCTAACAGACCAGACATTCAGGGTCTCCCACTCACACACCACCTCCTCACCTCGCCCCCTATCTGTCGGTGTTCCCCAAAGCTCAGTTCTAGGACCCCTGCTCTTCTCTATCTACACCTTCGGCTTGGGACAACTCATAGAGTCTCATGACTTTCAGTATCACCTCTGATGACACAGAGATCTGAACCTGATATCACCTCCTTACTAACCAGAATCCCACAATGTCTGTCCGTTATTTCATCTTTCTTCTCTGCTAGATTCCTAAAGCTTAATATGGATAAAACTGAATTCATCATCTTTCCACCATCTCGCTCAACCCCCCCTTCTGACCTATCCATCAAAGTCAATGGCTGTCCACTCTCCCCAGTCCCGCAAGCTCGCTACCTTGGGGTAACCCTTGACTCTGATCTCTCCATCACACCTCATATCCAAACCCTTTCCACTTCCTGCCGACTTCAACTAAAAAATATTTCCCAGATCTGTACATTCCTCATCCACGAATCTGCAAAAAGACTAGTGCATGCCCTCATCATCTACCGCCTCGACTACTGCAACTTCCTGCTCTGTGGCCTCCCTTCTAACACTCTCGCACCGCTCCAATCTATCCTAAACTCTGCTGCCTGACTAATCCACCTGTACCCCCTCTATTCCCCAGCCTCTCCTCTCTGTCAATCCCTTCACTGGCTCCCCATTGCCCAGAGACTCCAGTTCAAAACCCTAACCATGGCAAATAAAGCCATCCACAACCTGTCTCCTCCATATATCTGTGGTCTAGTCTCCCGGTACTAAACCTGCACGCAACCTCTGATCGTCACAGGATCTCCTGCTCTACTCCCCTCTTATCTCCTCTTTCAATAATCACATACAAGATTTCTCCTGTGCATCCCCCCTACTCTGGAACTCTCTACCCCAACATATCAGACTCTCGCCTACCGTGGAAACCTTCAAAGGGAACCTGAAGACCTACCTCTTCCGACAAGCCTACAACCTGCAATAACCCTCACTCCACCACACCGCTGCACGACCAGCTCTGCCCTCACCTACTGTATCCTCACCTATCCGTTGTAGACTGTGAGCCCTTCCAGGCAGGGTCCTCTCTCCTCCTGTACCAGTCGCTGACTTGTTTTGTTCAAATTATTGTACTTGTTTTTTGCTATGTATACCCCTTTTAAACATGTAAAGCGCCATGGAATTAATGGCACTATAATAATAAATAATAATAATAATAATAATAAAACATCTCTGACCAATGTACCTAAGAAAGGTAAAACTGACTCCCATCTGGTTGGTCTTTCTAACCGGTTCCAAGCCCTTGAGAACATCTCTTCTTCTAAGGAGGAGGCCAAGGGTGAGGTTCCGGCTTCAGCGGTGTCTTACAGGAGGTACCAAATCTGCTAGGTCCTTGGGGTGGAGGAACTAGCCCAGAGTCTGGAGACGAGGATGATAAAATAAGAATAAAATATGTCCGTCTGAAGGGGAGGATAAGGGGAGTGGGAAGAAGAAAGCCATCTAACTCAATCACCAATGATGGCAGTACCCACTTCGTTGACGCTGGCGTCCATTAATGTTGCCAGCATTAAGTCAAATACGGCTAGATTTTAGGCCTTTGATTTTATCTGCCGGGTTGAACCGGACATTTTCTTTTTGCAAGAGACCAGGCTGCCAAACATGGCAGAGGTGGTTAAAGCTAAGAGGGAGTGGAGACTCGGGCCCTCCTATTGGTCTCTTGCGGCCGAGGCATATAGCGGAGTGGCAGTCCTTTTTACCGCACCGGTAGAATGCTGACGGGTTATTGAGTTAGAAATAGGGAGGTGCCTGATTTTAGATGTCCACATGAAGAGACAGGAGCTCCGGCTCATTAACATTTATGGTCCCCAATCTAAGCGAGACTGGAAGTGTCTCTTTATGAGGATCAAGCCCTACTTTTTACGAGTCGGCAGGTCGTCTTTGGAGGGGACTTCAACACTGTCATGAGGCCCCGAGATCAAGAAGGTTCCAGAGACTAGCTGAGTTATGATAGCGTCACCCTTAATAGTATAGCTAGTGAGGCTCGCCTGGTGGATGTCCACATCTGGCACACCCCAGGCCACGAGGGGTTCACCTATCATAGAGGTAACTGTAGGTCCAGAATAGACAGGTATAGTTAAAGGAGGAAGCCGTCTTTTCAGCAGTATCTGTTGTTGAGGAGGAGTTCTCCAACCACTGTTTGATTTTGTTTTCTTTGAATGTTACAGAGACCCCACAGATGGGAAGAGGCTTTTGGAGGCTCAATTCGTCTCTCTTGGAAGAAGCGGAGATAAGACAGTCCTTTGAGGATTTTCTTCAGCGCTAGGTACCTTCACCGACCACTGTTTGATTTTGTTTTCTTTGAATGTTACAGAGACCCCCCGGATGGGAAGAGGCTTTTGGAGGCTCAATTTGTCTCTCTTGGAAGAAGCGGAGATAAGACAGTCCTTTGAGGATTTTCTTCAGAGCTAGGTACCTTTACTGGATCTTTGTAGTAGTAAGTCAAAGTGGAGGGAGATGTTCAAGAAAAGGGTGGCGAGGTTCTTCCGTCTTCTGTCGAGCCTCCGGAGTCTGGACAGGTACCGCCTGTATCAGGGCCTGAGGAGGAAACTCGAACATCTTGTCTCAACTGGAGGTAGCCCCGAGGAGATCTCCAGAGGGAAATCTTTGCTAATGAGGTGTCAGTATGATAGACACGCATCTTTGGTTTTTGAGAGGGATTATGGGAGTACTGCTCTCCTGACCCTTACAGAAACTGCAAATTGTCAGTGAATAGTAAAGTTGTTACAGGACTGGTTGACACTGCGGGTTCCCTGAAAAGCTCCAGATCAGGGATCCTGGAGGTCGTCAGATCTTTATACTCGCACATCTTGGGAAAGAGGGATCTGGATTGGGATGAGATGTCGGCTTTCCTGGCTCAAGCCGTCCCCGAATAAGCGGTAGACCCCTCTCTTGGCGTTTTGAAGTTAAGTTGGCTATTGAAGGGCTTGCCCTAAAGAAATCTCCCAGTCCAGATTGCTTAACATCTGAATTCTATAAGACCTTTAAGGACGCCTTGGTTCCCCTCTTGACTGAGGTATTCAGTGAGTGTCTTTCCTCGAGCACTCTGTTGTAGTCATTGAGGAGGGCTGCCCTGATCATCTTATCAAAGGTTATCTGTAATAGAATGAAGTTGGTGCCGGGAAAAAAAAAACACGTTCCTCCGTTGTGAAGAAATTTGCAGAGAGATTGTGTATAATTAACAATCTTGTAGTTTATTACTTAAAGTTACAATTACTACGCGTTTTGTGGACATCCCGTCCACTTCCTCAGGTACATAGCTGGTGTTTTTATCTCGGCACTAACTTCATCCTATTACAGATAACCGTACAAGATCCCTAGGGATTCTGTGCTGGCTGTAGCGCTTCGATACAAATTCTTACATGAGTTGTGCATTACACAACTCATAAAGGTGAGCATATTTTCTTTTACCTACTTGGTTGTTATTGGATAACAGCGCAATTTGCGCCCCTATCTCTCTACTTACTTTCATCTTGTCAAAGGGTAAGGACCCATCTTGCATTGAGAATAGGTGTCCCATAGCACTTCTCAATGCAGACAGGAAGGTTTTGGCAAAGGTGCTGTTTAATCAGCTGGTGAAATTTGTGCCCCGACTCCTTTCTGAGGTCCAGCATTGCTCTGTTCCGGGCCGCAGTACAATTAGTGCTGTACTCTGTGTCCGATAGGCGGTGGAGCAGGGTAGGGCTGGTCACTGGAAGGGGTACATGCTATCAGTGGACCAGGCAAAAGCGTTTGATCGGGTTAATCATGAGTACATCTGGTCTGTCCTTCTGAGGTATGGCCTGCCGGGGGGGTTTGTTGATTGGCTTAAGATCTTGTACGCTGGGGCAGAGAGTTTCCCGCTTGTGAATGGTTGGATTGGCAGCTCTTTTGAGGTTGGGTGTGGTGCTCACCAGGGTTGTCCCTTGAGCCCGTTGCTGTATGTGTTTGCGATTGACCCACTTCTTAGGAGGGTGGGATGGACAGGGCAGCACCAGAAGCCACTCTGCTCTGAGGGTAGTGGCGTATGCCAATTATGTCACCGTTTTTGTTTCCTCTGATGGGGAGGCAGAGTGGCTGATGTCAGAGGTAAATCGCTACTCGGAGGCATTCGTGTCTAAGATCAACCGGGATAAGTGTGAGAGTCTCTGGCTGGGAGGAGGAGATCCTGGTTTTGATCTCCTGGACACCTTTCCAGGACCCAAAGTCTCTGCAAAAGTTCTTGCCATCGAATTTGGCCAGGGGGATTACCCCAAACAAAATTAGGACAGCAGGCTGGAGATCGCCACTCAGAAGGTGAACCAATGGAAGGGTTGGTCTTTGACCCTAATAGAAAGGGTAAATCTGATCAAAACTTAATCTGGGCAGTGTGTGCAGCTTGCCGGAGCCTCTCTGGACTCGGGTTTCAAGTTTGTTCTACCAACTATTATGGGGGAATAGACTGAACCTGGTCAAGAGGGAGGTTACTTACCATACGAGGAGACTAGGAGGGTTGGGTATGGTCAACCCTGTGGTATTCCTTGTGAATACCTTCATTAAGATCAATATTGCAAACCTCTGGAAAGAGAGGGCTCCTCCGTGGGTATTCTCCCGCAGGGGATGGTTTCAACCTTTCTTCCAGGAATGGGAGACAGGAGGGCAAGTGAAGAGTCTACGCACATTGCACGGACATCTACCGGATTACGCTAACCTGGTTCTGAAGGCAATTTGCTTGTGGGGTCTGGGAATGTGGGAGGTCAGGATTCTGCCAAGGAAGCTCCTTGATAAAAGGGTTCTTTTGCCATTTTCAGAGGCCTCAGGTGCTCAGGGATTGACCAAGTTGGGCTCGTGGGGGAGTCTGCTTGGAAGTCTAAGAACACCATCCCAACTGTGAAACATGGGGGTGGCAGCATCATGTTGTGGGGTTGTTTTGCTGCAGGAGGGACTGGTGCACTTCATAAAATAGATGGCATCATGAGAAAAGAAGATTATGTGGCAATACTGAAGCAACATCTCAAGACATCAGCCAGGAAGTTAAAGCTTGGGCAGAAATGGGTCTTCCAAATGGACAATGACCCGGAGCATACTGCCAAAATGGTAACAAAGTGGCTTAACGATAACAAAGTCAATGTTTTGGAGTGGCCATCACAAAGCCCTGATCTCAATCCTATTTAAAATTTATGGACAAAGCTGAAAAGGCTGCGAGCAAAGCGACCTACAAACCTGGATCAGTTACAGCAGTTTTGTCAGGAGGAATGGGCCCAAATTCCAACCAACTATTGTGAGAAGCTTGTGGAAGGAGATCCCAAATGTGTGACCCAAGTCATTCAGTTTAAGGGCAATGGTACCAAATACTAATGAAATGTATGGAAACTTTTGACTTTGCAGTAAGTAATAAAAATCCCTGAAAACATTCTCTCTCTCTCATTATTCTGGCATTTGGCAAATATTAAAAATTATAGTAATCCTAATTGACCTAAAACGGGAAAGATTTATTCTGATTTCATGTGAGATATTGAGAAAAACATGCAGATGTGTCTTTTTATATAGTGTATGGAAACTTCTGGTTTCAACTGCATGTAGACAGTGATTGCACCAGCAGAATAGTGAGTGCAGCTCTGGAGTATAATACAGGACGTACCGTATATTCCGGCGTATAAGACGACCTGGTGTATAAGACGACCCCCCTACTTTCCTGTTAAAATATAGAGTTTAGGATATATTCACCGTATAAGACTACCCCTTTTCCAACGCATACCAAACACCGGTAAAAATTAAAAAAAAACAGATTTGAATTTAACATGGTCCTTTTTTAATTTAAATTCTTATGACATGCAGGTATATAGCAGGAAAACTGTCACTCATAAACATATTAAAATAGGGGGGACCCCACGTCATTTTTTGGGGGGGTCCCCCATTCGAATAGCTAGTAAAGGCTAGGTATTCAGCTGGGGGCTGATATTAGTAGCCTGGGAAGCTCCGTGGGTATTACCCTCTTCCCAGACTTCAAACATCTGCCCCAGCCGTCTGCTTAACCTCCGCTAGAGACTATAATGATGGTGGATCCCACGCCAATTTTCTTTTTAAAAAATCCTTTATTTTAACACTAAATGACAATTGAGGGGTTAATAAAGATGCAGTCCCTAAATTATTAATTTTGTAATTAATTTTTCCCAAAAATGTTGACGTGGGGCTTCGCCATTTTTGTGTCCAGCCAGGTACAGCAGGCAGGAACGGGCTGCCCCCAACCACCAGCTGCCTATTTGTACCTGGCCGGACACAACAATATAGGGAAGGCCTTTTTTTTTTAATTATTTCATGAAATAATTTAAAAAAAAAATACGTGAGGCTTCGCCCTATTTTTGTGTCCAGCCAGGTACAACTAGGCAGCTGGGGGCTGGAATCTGCAGCGCAGGGAGGCCCAAGCTTTCTGGGCCCCCCCCGCTGCAAATTGCAGTCCGCAGCCACCCCGGAAAATGGCGCGTTCATAGAAGCGCCATCTTCTGGCGCTGTACCCAACTCATCCAGGGCCCTGGTGCGGTGGCTCACTGGGTAATAAAGGGGTTAGGGCCAGCTTGGCATTATCAGCTGGCCCTAAGCCCGAAATTCATGGGGTCACGCCAATATTAGACATGACCACCATGAATTTCTAGTAAAGTAATTAAAAAAAACACAACACCCAGAATAAAGTCCTTTAATTGAAATAAAGACACAATTTTTTAATGTTCTAAATTAAACCATACTTACCGTCACGCCCATTCCAGCTGAAGCCAACGATCTCCTGCAATAAAAGTAAAATAATAAAGCAACCTCATCCTTACCTTTCCATGGTTCCCAGGACCGGTCCAGCTCTGCTACATTCACATGACAGGCTGGACCGCAGCAGAACGCTGCCGTTCAGCTTGCCATGCGGCAGACACTGAGAAGCGCAGGCATGCTTGTGCTCCTCAGTGTCTGACTGTGACGGCATCCAGATGAGCCGAGATCATGTCCAATGAACTCGGCTCACCTCATGCACGTCACTGACAGCGTGGGAAAATTCTCCTGCTCCCCGCATGCGCAGTAGAAGTTTCCCACGCTGTCAGTGACGGACGTCCAGGAGGTGAGCTGAGTTCATTGTCGGCTCATCTGGATGCCGTCACAGCCAGACACTGCAGAGCGCAAGCATGCCTGCTCTTCTCAGTGTCTGCGGGATGACAGGCTGGATGGCGGCGTTCTGCTGCGGTCCAGCCTGTCATCTCGATGTAGCAGAGCTGGACCCGTCCTGGGAACCATGGAAAGGTAAGGATGAGGTTGCTTTATTATTTTTCTTTTATTGCAGGAGATCGTTGGCTTCAGCTGGAATGGGCGTGATGGTAAGTATGGTTTAATTTAGAACAATAAAGAATTGTGTGTTTATTTCAATTAAAGGACTTTATTCTGGGTGTTTGTGTTTTCTTTTAACTTTGACTATGGGGTTAGTAATGGGGGTGTCTTATAGACGCCTCTCCATTACTAACCTGGGCTTGATGTCAGCTGGCATTATAAGCTGACATCAACCCCAACCCCATTACCCCCTGCCACCGCTACAGGGCAGTGGGAAGAGCGAGGCTAAGTGCCAGAATTGGCGCATCCTATGAATGCGCCATTTCTGGGGCGGCTGACGGCTGGTGTTTCTAGCCTGGGAGGGGGCCAATATTCATGGCACCCTTCCTGGGCTATTAATATCAGCCTCCAGCTGTCTGCCTAGCCTTTGCTAGCTATTAAAATAGGGGGGACCCCACGTCATTTTTTTGGGATCCCCCATTTTAATAGCTAGTAAAGGCTAGGTATTCAGCTGGGGGCTGATATTAGTAGCCTGGGAAGCTCCGTGGGTATTACCCCCTTCCCAGGCTTCAAACATCTGCCCCAGCTGTCTGCTTAACCTCCGCTAGAGACTAAAATTAAGGGGAACCCCACGCCAATTTTTTTTTAAATAAATCCGTTATTTTAACACTGGATGACAAGTACAGTAACCAGCACTGTCACTGTACTTCATATATATGTGACTGACATGTTTCTATCTATCTAATCTATGTGTGATGCTCTTTCTGTTATAAATTGTCGGGTACAGATGCTGAATTGCCGGCCGGCTTTTTTAAAGAGACGGTGCATGAAAACACTATTATTTGTTTTAATAAATCCTTTACACTAAATGACAAGTACAGTAAGCAATACTGTCACTGTACTTCATATATATGTGACTGACATGTTTCTATCTATCTAATCTATGTGTGATGCTCTATTCTTTCTATTCTAAATTGTCGGGTGCCGGCTTATGCCGCTGCTGAATTGCCGGCTTTTCATATATTGTCACAGAAGCGATGCGAACTTCCCAGCTCCGGACACAGCGCAGCGCTTCTGTGACAAGTGAAAGCTGTCGGCACAGAAGCCCTGCGCTGTGTCCGGAGCTGGGAAGACACTGCGATGTGTCAGAAAAGTTCGCTAGGTTCTGTCTGTCTCCGCTGCTGGGAATACGCTGCGCTGTGTCCCAGGCCTGAGAAGACACAGCGCAGCGATGTGTCAGTTTCAGCACAGAAGCGCTGACTGTCTGGACCTACCGCCGCCGTATTTTAACTCCCTCCACCTTATATTAACTCCGACATGGCAGGGATACGGCCACGGCAGCTTATTAACACCCCCAGAGTATCCCCGCATGTCAATCTCTGAAAGTTCAAAAGCATTACCGGCGTATAACACGACCCCAGACTAGACAGAAGATTTTTCAGTCTTCAAAAGTCGTCTTATACGCCGGAATATACGGTAACTTAGGATCAGTACAGGATCAGTAATGTAATGTATGTACACAGTGACTGCACCAGCAGAATAGTGAGTGCAGCTCTGGAGTATAATACAGGAGGTAACTCAGGATCAGTACAGGATCAGTAATGTAATGTATGTACACAGTGACTGCACCAGCAGAATAGTGAGTGCAGCTCTGGAGTATAATACAGGATGTACCTTAGGATCAGTAATGTAATGTATGTACACAGTGACTGCAGCAGCAGAATAGTGAGTGCAGCTCTGGAGTATAATACAGGATGTAACTCAGGATCAGTAATGTAATGTATGTACACAGTGACTGCACCAGCAGAATAGTGAGTGCAGCTCTGGAGTATAATACAGGATGTAACTCAGGATCAGTAATGTAATGTATGTACACAGTAACTGCAGCAGCAGAATAGTGAGTGCAGCTCTGGAGTATAATACAGGATGTAACTCAGGATCAGTAATGTAATGTACAGTACAGACCAAAAGTTTGGACACACCTTTTCATTTAAAGATTTTTCTGTATTTTCATGACTATGAAAATTGTACATTCACACTGAAGGCATCAAAACTATGAATTAACACATGTGGAATTATATACTTAACAAAAAAGTGTGAAACAACTGAAAATATGTCTTATATTCTAGGTTCTTCAAAGTAGCCACCTTTTGCTTTGATGACTGCTTTGCACACTCTTGGCATTCTCTTGATGAGCTTCAAGTGGTAGTCACCGGAAATGGTCTTCCAACAATCTTGAAGGAGTTCCCAGAGATGCTTAGCACTTGTTTGCCCTTTTGCCTTCACTCTGCGGTCCAGCTCACCCCAAACCATCTCGATTGGGTTCAGGTCTGGTGACTGTGGAGGCCAGGTCATCTGGCGTAGCACCCCATCACTCTCCTTCTTGGTCAAATAGCCCTTACACAGCCTGGAGGTGTGTTTGGGGTTATTGTCCTGTTGAAAAATAAATGATGGTCCAACTAAACGCAAACCAGATGGAATAGCATACCGCTGCAAGATGCTGTGGTAGCCATGCTGGTTCAGTATGCCTTCAATTTTGAATAAATCCCCAACAGTGTCACCAGCAAAGCCCCCCACACCATCACACCTCCTCCTCCATGCTTCACGGTGGGAACCAGGCATGTAGAGTCCATCTGTTCACCTTTTCTGCGTCGCACAAAGACACGGTGGTTGGAACCAAAGATCTCAAATTTGGACTCATCAGACCAAAGCACAGATTTCCACTGGTCTAATGTCCATTCTTTAGCCCAAACAAGTCTCGTCTGCTTGTTGCCTGTCCTTAGCAGTGGTTTCCTAGCAGCTATTTTACCATGAAGGCCTACTGCACAAAGTCTCCTCTTAACAGTTGTTGTAGAGATGTGTCTGCTGCTAGAACTCTGTGTGGCATTGACCTGGTCTCTAATCTGAGCTGCTGTTAACCTGCGATTTCTGAGGCTGGTGACTCGGAAAAACTTATCCTCAGAAGCAGAGGTGACTCTTGGTCTTCCTTTCCTGGGGCGGTCCTCATGTGAGCCAGTTTCTTTGTAGCGCTTGATGGTTTTTGCAACTGCACTTGGGGACACTTTCAAAGTTTGCCCAATTTTTCGCATTGACTGACCTTCATTTCTTAAAATAATGATGGCCACTCGTTTTTCTTTACTTAGCTGCTTTTTTCTTGCCATAATACAAATTCTAACAGTCTATTCAGTAGGACTATCAGCTGTGTATCCACCAGACTTCTGCACAACACAACTGATGGTCCCAACCCCATTTATAAGGCAAGAAATCCCACTTATTAAACCTGACAGGGCACACCTGTGAAGTGAAAACCATTTCCGGTGACTACCTCTTGAAGCTCATCAAGAGAATGCCAAGAGTGTGCAAAGCAGTCATCAAAGCAAAAGGTGCCTACTTAGAAGAACCTAGAATATAAGACATATTTTCAGTTGTTTCACACTTTTTTGTTAAGTATATAATTCCACATCTGTTAATTCATAGTTTTGATGCCTTCAGTGTGAATGTACAATTTTCATAGACATGAAAATACTGAAAAATCTTTAAATGAGAAGGTGTGTCCAAACTTTTGGTCTGTACTGTATGTACACAGTGACTCCACCAGCATCGGCTTCTATCTCAGATGGACACTGGATTTATGACTGTTAAGATGTCAGGAAACTTTCATTTGGTGAGAACTTGTAATTAGTTCCCTCTATTTTCGGAGGAGCGCTCTGTACATGTGGTTCCTGCCTTTGGCATTACGGCTCCAGGCTTTTCTCAGAGGCTGGAAGTCCCCGGAGGTGATGAAGCCACAAGTGTGAGAGCTTTCAAGGTTACCAATATCTCTATCTAAAAAAGTCACCAAACACTGAGCTGATTACTGAGAGTGGGAGGAAGGCGGCGGGGACAAATCTGTTCTCAAGGAGTTCTCTGTGCGAGAGAAGGATATGACGCGCCCCCTGGGACATATTCCTTTTTGAGGGGAATACCCGGCACCGGATCAGATGGGGGGGTTTGTAGTCTCCGAGCGGCTGTGACCCGGCCCGTGCCCAGGGCGTCAAGCTCAGTGTTATGTGGCAGTCCTACAGATGTTATTAAGAGTTCTTTTGTGTCGACTACGCCACCCGTTGTGATGCGGTCACTGTGGCCGCCGCTGCAGCAGGGTCCGCTGAGGCTGATGGTGGGTGCGCAGCTTGGTGGGATAACCCCCAACGGGAGGGGTATAGCCTCAGAGGGGACAGGCGCAGAGGATGGGGGTTGTGGTGGTGTAGTGCAGACGGCAGTGAAGACAGAGTCGGGTTGTGCAGTTAAGGGTGTTTACTTACTGCAGATGTTGTACTGGTCACTCCAGCTGCTAGTGACCACCCGAGCCGTGCTGCGTCCACCAGGTCCTGGATCCAGCCAACCCCCAAACAAGTCCGGAGCGTGGCCCTGAGCTCTCTTTCTGTCCCGTTCTCTGGCCGTCCCCACCAGTAATCCACCTAGGTCCAGCTCCCTCGGGCCTTCTGTTGGGACACCCTTGGCCCTGGGTTCCCTGACCCTTCATGTGGTGTGCCTTCGGGGTGGATGTGATGGGTGACCGTGGCAGACGCTGCCCACGGTCTCCGGTCTCTGGCTGGGGAATGTTTTTACCCCCACCAGCTTGGGTTCCGGTACCCTGATGCCGACTCTTCACCCGGTGCTTTGAGTTGGGATCTCAGAGTCCTTCTCTTCTGTGCTCTGGGTCTCTCTCTTTTCTCCTCTCTCACTCTGGGTCTTTGTCTTTCTTCTCTCCTCTGCTCCTGACTTGTTCTCTGCAGCTGACTAACTCTCTGCATCTGATCCTCTGCATCTGACCCTGATCTTAGTTGGTGCCCACCTTATATACACCCTCTATGTGTGAGCTCAGGTGACCAGCACCCAATGAGCTCCTATCTTTACCCAGGCTGCTCCCCCTATCTGCCCCTACACTACTTGGGATTTACCACCCCCCTCCCACTCCAGCCAGGAACAGACTCGGTCGTACCTGCACATTTCTAAGTGGGAGTACCGTCGGCCTGTTCCCCGGAAATGGGATGTGTGTAGTGCATGCAGCCTACCGAGCTCAGTTCCACACTCCATCCTTACCCGGGAGTGGAATATCACACCTCTGGGTTGAGGTGCAATACTCCTGTAGCAGCCGAATCCTCAGGGTGCTACATTCCCCCCTGGTAAATCACAGCACGTCCTCGGGCTGTAAGACATAAATAACACCAAAACATACAATTTTTTTTTTTCATATAAACATAATAAAACATATAAAACATTATATATATAAAACTTTTCATATAAACATTCTCGTCGTCTCTTGTTTCAGGTTCCTCCTCCGGACACTGTGCAACGTGTGTCCGGGAAAAGTGCGACAGTCTCTTAGAAAAACTGGTTTTCCTATAAAACCGGTAGGGGGCGCTTTAGGAAGCGCAACTATATACAGGGAAGTTGGCCGCTCTCAGTCCTCGGCCAGGTAGAGGGAAGGGAATGGCTGCTCACAGTCCTCAGCCTGTGGGATTAAGGGGTTAACGGGTAAACAGTTCACTCAGCTGGTCCCAACGGGGACTATATATATATGTATCAACAGTTTCTTTGGTACCCGGTCGGGTAACTATTTACATCACTTGCTCTGCCGCACTCAACGGCGTCTTCCTCCTGCTCTTTGCTTACAGCTGGTTGTTACTTCAGACCCGTCCGGGTCCTCTTGCTCCTCCTCCTCGCACCGCAACTCCTCCTCCGTCAGGCGGTGTACGTGGAGGGCATAAGGTCCCTTGGCACACTTGTGCCGGGTAAAGGTGACCTCATCTCCGATGTAGAGGTCACGACCTCTGTGCCCCTCCGGCAGATGAGACTCCACGTCTCTGCGCGTGACAAAGACGTCGCCGGGGGTGTTGTTGTCTCTAATGAAGCCCCACCCATGCTGCTGGTTGAACTTGATTACAGTCCCGGTGGTACGGGGACTGTGCGCTGCACGGGGGTCCCTCCTGGTCCGGCTCTTTTGCTCGGCGCTCCTTATTTGGGCCTGTTGTTCCCGGACCCGCCTCTCTCTCTGCTCCCTCGCAAACTCCTCGAGCTGTTGGCGGCAGCACTCCGCACGCTCTGCTGCAGCTGCCCTAGTTTCCTGAGTGAACCCCATTAGATCTTCTCCGGTGGGGTCCCACTCAAACTGTGCTTCCGCTAGCGGGGGCGAGATCCTTATTACGGGCTTCGGAGCCGGAATCAGGGGTGCACACATGGCCCCAACCCTCCTCTGGTGCTCCAGTTCGTAATACTTCTGGGGCCAGATGAAAGGCTGCCCGTCCGGCCACGTGTGCTGGGCAAACAAGTCCTCTCCCAGACGCGGCACCCTTGGTTTTACGGGTGCGGGCGCGGTGGTGGTGGCGCCCGGGTTGCCCAGGCCTTGCGGCCAGGCCTGGGGCACCTGGAAGGTGAAGGGCACCGTTAATACGGCGGCGCCCTGGGCTACCTGGCCTTGCGACCAGGCCGGAGGCTCCGCAGAGGTAGGGGGCGCTGTTGGTGTTGCGGCGCCCGGGAATTCTAGGCCCTGCGACCAGGCTGGTGGTACTTCCTGCTTGGTCACGCTCGGGGTCGAGGCGTGTGACGTCACAGGGGTCGCGGCGGCTGCTTCCGGTTGGGGCCTAGTCTGCGTCGGTGACATGGCGTTTTCGGGCACAGCAGGGGGACTTTCGGGCTCTGCGACGGGGAGCTGGGGCAGGTAAGCGGTGTCACGGCTTGGGGTATAGGCGTCCCCTTTACCTGCCTCCATGCGTTCGGCTCCCTCCTCGGCGCCGTCTCCGGCCTTGGGTCCTCCCGCGCCATCCTCAGAGGCGGTCTCCTTCCTCATCTCGGCTGGCGTGCTCCGGGTCTTGGTTTCAGCTTGCGTCTTGGTTTCAGCTTGCTGGGCCATCTCCCGGCTCCATTCCGCCAATATCTCGCGCTGTACCCGGGCCATCCTCCGTGCGAGGCCCTCCAGGGCAGTCTGCACACACTCCCGGTCTCGGGGGAGCTGTGCAAGGACCTCCACTAGGCCTAGTGGGGTCGTGGTGTCCAGCAGGCTCCTGACCAACGGGTCGGTGCTGCTCTGCTCTTCTTCCAGCAGGCTCCTGGCCAGCGGGCCGGTGCTGCTCTGCTCTCTGGACATCTCCGGGTGAGCTTCTCTGCTACTCCTCTCCAGACTTCTTGTCTCCGGGTGCGCTCGCTCCAGACTGCTCCAGGCGGCACCCATCTTTGTTCTCTCCTTTCGTCTCCTCCCACTTCGAGGGCGGTCCCGGGGCAACTCGGTGACTGTCAGCTCCAGGGGTAGTTCTTTCACGCTGACAGACACCTCCAGCATCACAGTCTCTGTTGGTGGGGGCGGTTTCCACTTTTGGCGCCATTTTCTGTCCTGGCCCACGATGGGAGGTGGCCTCTTGCCCTCCTTTGGCACGCCCATAATGGCGTCCGCTGCTCTTCCAAGGCGGGAAATCTGCGGTTTTGGCGGGAAGCGTCGCCCAGTGGCGGGAAACTCTGCAGATGGCGGGAACAAGTTGGAAATGGCGGACAATCGGCGGGAAACGACTGGTGATGGAGTCCGATGGCGTGGACCCTCCGGAACCGGCGGGAGACTTCTTTCTGAGGTAAACTTGCACTTTTCTTCAGGCACGCAGTACCCGGGTGTTGCGGGCACGTAATCCTGCCGACTACGCCAAAGTTGACGCGCCCCCTGGGACATATTCCTTTTTGAGGGGAATACCCGGCACCGGATCAGATGGGGGGGTTTGTAGTCTCCGAGCGGCTGTGACCCGGCCCGTGCCCAGGGCGTCAAGCTCAGTGTTATGTGGCAGTCCTACAGATGTTATTAAGAGTTCTTTTGTGTCGACTACGCCACCCGTTGTGATGCGGTCACTGTGGCCGCCGCTGCAGCAGGGTCCGCTGAGGCTGATGGTGGGTGCGCAGCTTGGTGGGATAACCCCCAACGGGAGGGGTATAGCCTCAGAGGGGACAGGCGCAGAGGATGGGGGTTGTGGTGGTGTAGTGCAGACGGCAGTGAAGACAGAGTCGGGTTGTGCAGTTAAGGGTGTTTACTTACTGCAGATGTTGTACTGGTCACTCCAGCTGCTAGTGACCACCCGAGCCGTGCTGCGTCCACCAGGTCCTGGATCCAGCCAACCCCCAAACAAGTCCGGAGCGTGGCCCTGAGCTCTCTTTCTGTCCCGTTCTCTGGCCGTCCCCACCAGTAATCCACCTAGGTCCAGCTCCCTCGGGCCTTCTGTTGGGACACCCTTGGCCCTGGGTTCCCTGACCCTTCATGTGGTGTGCCTTCGGGGTGGATGTGATGGGTGACCGTGGCAGACGCTGCCCACGGTCTCCGGTCTCTGGCTGGGGAATGTTTTTACCCCCACCAGCTTGGGTTCCGGTACCCTGATGCCGACTCTTCACCCGGTGCTTTGAGTTGGGATCTCAGAGTCCTTCTCTTCTGTGCTCTGGGTCTCTCTCTTTTCTCCTCTCTCACTCTGGGTCTTTGTCTTTCTTCTCTCCTCTGCTCCTGACTTGTTCTCTGCAGCTGACTGACTCTCTGCATCTGATCCTCTGCATCTGACCCTGATCTTAGTTGGTGCCCACCTTATATACACCCTCTATGTGTGAGCTCAGGTGACCAGCACCCAATGAGCTCCTATCTTTACCCAGGCTGCTCCCCCTATCTGCCCCTACACTACTTGGGATTTACCACCCCCCTCCCACTCCAGCCAGGAACAGACTCGGTCGTACCTGCACATTTCTAAGTGGGAGTACCGTCGGCCTGTTCCCCGGAAATGGGATGTGTGTAGTGCATGCAGCCTACCGAGCTCAGTTCCACACTCCATCCTTACCCGGGAGTGGAATATCACACCTCTGGGTTGAGGTGCAATACTCCTGTAGCAGCCGAATCCTCAGGGTGCTACAGATACACAGAGGCGTCTAAATCAGGAGCCCAAAGCTACGGACTACGGCCACCTAAAACAGGGTCCACGTCCTCTTTGCAGGAGATTATTAGATCACTGAAAAATACTGAGGTACAGATACCAAATCACAAAATCACTATGGGTAGAAATGTCCTTAAAAATATTCAGCTGCTCCTTTTTCCCAGGACTATTAATTATAGCCGAGTAATTAAGAATCCACTTCTGGGAGACTTGGGACATGGCACGATTGTCGTGGCATAAGGATTTATTATTGACCGCCCTGTATATAGGTACAAGCCTCACACCTAGAATGAGAGCGCATGTGCCCACCCTTAACTGCACCATCATGAATAATAGTGCCAGTGGAGTGCCCCACATAAGCAGTGCCAGCTAAATGCCCAACAAAAGTGTCAGCTAAGTGCCCCACATAAGCAGTGCCAGCAGATGCCCAACATAAGTGCCAGCTAAATGCCCTACATTAGAGCCAGCTAAATACACAACATAAGTGCCAGCTAAATGCCCAACATAAGTGCCAGCTATATGCCCAACTAAATACCCAACATAACTGCCAGCTAAATACGCAGTATAACTGCCAGCTAAATACCCAACATAAGTGCCTGCTAAATACCCAACACCAGTGCCAGCTAAATGCCCAACACAAGTGCCAGCTAAATGCCCAACATAAGAGCCAGCTATATGCCCAACTAAATACCCAACATAACCGCCAGCTAAATACCCAACATAACTGCCAGCTAAATACCCAATGTAAGTGCCAGCTAAATGCCCAACGTAAGTGCCAGCTAAATACCCAACATAAGTGCCAACTAAATACCCAACATAAGTGCCAAATACCCAACATAAGTGCCAGCTAAATACGCAACATAACTGCCAGCTAAATACCCAACATAACTGCCAGCTAAATACCCAACATAAGTGCCCGCTAAATACCCAACATAAGTGCCCGCTAAATACCCAACACAAGTGCCAGCTAAATGCCAAACACAAGTGCCAGCTAAATGCCCAACATAAGTGCCAGCTAAATGCCCAACTAAATACCCAACATAACTGCCAGCTAAATACCCAACATAACTGCCAGCTAAATACCCAACATAACTGCCAGCTAAATACCCAACATAACTGCCAGCTAAATACCCAATGTAAGTGCCAGCTAAATACCCAATGTAAGTGCCAGCTAAATGCCCAACGTAAGTGCCAGCTAAATACCCAACATAAGCGCCAGCTAAATACCCAACATAAGCGCCAGCTAAATACCCAACATAAGTGCCAGCTAAATACGCAACATAAGTGCCAAATACCCAACATAACTGCCAGCTAAATACCCAACATTAGTGCCAAATACCCAACATAAGCGCCAGCTAAATACCCAACATTAGTGCCAAATACCCAACATAACTGCCAGCTAAATACCCAACATAAGTGCCCGCTAAATACCCAACATAAGTGCCCGCTAAATACCCAACATAAGTGCCCGCTAAATGCCCAACGTAAGTGGCAGCTAAATACCCAACATAAGTGCCAACTAAATACCCAACATAAGTGCCAGCTAAATACCCCACAAAAGTGCCAGCTAAATACGCAACATAACTGCCAGCTAAATACGCAACATAACTGCCAGCTAAATGCCCAACATAAGTGCCAGCTAAATGCCCGACATAAGTGCCAGCTAAATGCCCGACATAAGTGCCCGCTAAATGCCCGACATAAGTGCCCGCTAAATGCCCGACATAAGTGCCCGCTAAATGCCCAACATAACTGCCAGCTAAATGCCCAACATAAGTGCCAGCTAAATGCCCAACATAACTGCCAGCTAAATACCCAACATAAGTGCCCGCTAAATACCCAACATAAGTGCCAACTAAATGCCGAACATAAGTGCCAAATACCCAACATCAGTGTCAGCTAAATACGTAACATAACTGCCAGCTAAATACCCAACATAAGTGCCAGCTAAATACTCAACATAACTGCCAGCTAAATACTCAACATAAGTGCCAGCTAAATACTCAACATAACTGCCAGCTAAATACTCAACATAACTGCCAGCTAAATACGTAACATAACTGCCAGCTAAATACCCAACATAACTGCCAGCTAAATACCCAACATAAGTGCCAGCTAAATACCCAACATAACTGCCAGCTAAATACTCAACATAACTGCCAGCTAAATACGTAACATAACTGCCAGCTAAATACCCAACATAACTGCCAGCTAAATACCCAACATAAGTGCCAGCTAAATACTCAACATAACTGCCAGCTAAATACTCAACATAAGTGCCAGCTAAATGCCCGACATAAGCAGTGCCAGCAGAGTGGAATTACAACAACCAGCAAGGATCTTCCCACCTTCCTGATAACTCTCTAAGGCGTCATTCACACGTTCAGTATTTGGTCAGTATTTTCCATCAGTATTTATAAGCCAAAACCAGGAGAGGAACAATCAGAGGAAAAATACAATAGAAACACGTCACCACTTCTGTGTTTCTCACCCACTCCTGGTTTTGTCTTTCAAATACTGATGTAAAATACTGACCAAATACTGAACGTGTGAATGTGGCCTAAGGCTATGTGCCCACGATGCAGAAATGAAGCAGAAATTTTCCTGAGCATTTCTGCATCTCCTTGGCAGAAAAACACATGCGGATTTTACATGCGGATTTGACGCGTATTTGACACATTTTTGATGCGTATTTGCCATGCGTTTTCCAATGCATTGTATAGGCAAATACGCATGCAGAAACGCACAAGAATTGGTCATGTCCGTATTTTTTCTGCGAGTAAAATCCGCGCAGAAAAAATCCTGACCATGTGCACAGAACTTGCAGAATGTCATAGGAAGTCATGGGATAAGGTATGCCATGCGTTTCTGGAGTGTTTCCGTGCTGCAAATATGCAACAAAATACGCACCAACAACGCATCGTGGGCACACAGCCTTATAGTCAGTATTTGCATTCCTCACCATTCTGCATGGCGGCGTCCCTCTGTTATTCCTCCTGGAAATGTATGAATACACTGACAACCGGGTGTTACTGTTCCCCTTGTCAGAGGCTGCACGTGTCGCTGCACAGGATGTCCACTAATCGCTCACTAGAGGAACACATCCTACCTACCAGGAGGTCTTGTTGGTAAAATAGGGATGTTTAACCCTTCCCCACCCCATGACGTAGTATTATGTCATGGGGTGAGTGTGAGTGTATAGAGCTAGCTCAGATCGCTGCTGCTTAACCAGCTAAAGGGAACCTCACTGGTGCAGCCTGGTGCTCTCTGAATGGAAAATTTCTGTTTTAATTCATATGCAAATGAGGCTTAAGTGCTCTGGGTGTGATCAGAGCACCTAACAAGTTTGGCGTGGGATGGATTGTGCTGATGGATTTCCTGTACATGGCACTGCTGATTTCTGGGATTTTCTCATGTTCCTGTCATCAGGAGCGCACCGCTCCTCTGCCTCCCGGCGTCCTGCTTGCTGGGGGGGGTGGTGAACTCCTGAAGATCTACAGCTTGGGCAAAAAAGTGTTTGATCCGCGCCTAGAAAACCGGCCAGCGCAAGGCAAAGAGCAGGACCCTATAGAATAAAAAAAAACATTTTCTTGAGACCAGAGAGGATTTTTCATAAAAAGTAAATTGCAAAGTTATTTTTATTGACACTTTTTCAATTTTTTACCCATTTAATAAAATAAGACAACCCCTTTTTTTAGTTTCACCTCCCCCTTAAAAATACAAATAAAAAGTGATCAAACATCCTATATACTGCAAGATGGTACAAATAAAAACTACTGCAAAAAAAGGAAAAGGAAAAATAAAAATGTTCTTGCCTTACGGGTATTTTTTTTTTTTTTTTCAATAAAATATTTTTTTTGTAAAAAAAAATTACTTTTGAGAGAAGAGAAGGAAAAGAATGAAAAGGCAAAGATATAAAATTGGCTGCAATGGTCATCTGTGATCATCGCACTCTAATCAGGATGTCCATTTGTCTATTCTTCTTGCAGGTACAACACCCAGCTTTCCATATGTGTGATATATCTTGCCATTCCTGTCTGCACTAACCTGGTATGTTTGTAACTAAGTCTGCTGACGTAGCCTGGCCAGTGTGAGTTCACCAAGTGTGATTCATACAACTGTGGTATATTGAAGAATTAGACCTGAATTGAACCAAAGGAAACAGGATACCCAGGCAAAGTAAGCAATGTTTCTATATGTTTTCACTCTCTTCCCTATAGTCCTTCACTTTCTACTAACCCCCCTAATCCCTACACCTAGGAAGGAACTCTTCATCTCTCCCTCCATCCTCCCCATTCATCTCACCTCCTCCTCAGAATTATTCCTCAATATTCACTCCTGTCTCCGAAAACAGACAGCCACATCATGCCCTCTCCTGCTCCCACCTACTAACACTTTCCCTGCTCCTTCTGACTGCAGGCGATATCTCTCCAAATCCTGGCCCTCCTCACCACATCCCACAGTCACTTCCGCCTCCTATCCATGGTTTGTCAGAAACTCTCGTAATCTTTCAAACCTTATACCCATCCGCCCAGCCCCCCCTCCCCTAGTCCCACTAACAGGAGCTCTATGGAACCCTTGCTCCGTCTGCAACAAACATCCATGATCTTTTCATTACTAACAAACTTTCCTACCTCGCCATCACCAAAACCTGGCTCACCCCCTCTGACACAGCCTCCCCAGCTGCACTTTCATATGGTGGACTCCATCTTTCTCACACACTCCGCTCCAATGGCAAGAAGGGTGGAGGAGTAGGTTTTCTCCTGTCAGACAATTGCTCCTTCACCCATATCCCACTGCCACCGTCCGCTGCCCTCCCCTCTTTTGATGTGCATTCTGTGCGCATCTATTCCCCCTCCAACCTCCAACTAGCGTCATTTACCGCCCCCCAGGGCCAGCCACCTCTTTCTTCGACCACTTCACCACCTGGCTGCTTAATTTCCTTTCAGCTGACATCCCCACTATCATCATGGGTGACTTCAACATCCCCATTGACACTTCCCACTTCTCTGTCTCTAAGCTTCTATTTCTTCTTCGGCCTTGCTCAATGGTCTTCTAACCACAATCACAAAGATGGCCACACACCGGACCTCATCTTCACCCGCCTCTGTTCCCTATCTAACTTCTCTAACTCACCTCTTCCTCTGACCACAACCTACTCACATTCTCTTCTCTCTCCTCCCCGGGGCAACAATCCCCACTCCACAAACTTGCATACCCTCGCAGAAATCTCAAACACCTTGACCTACACTCACTCTCTGAATCCCTCCTCCCTCTTACAGACATCAGTTCCTTACATGATGCAGATGCTGCTGCTGGTTTATACAACACCAAAACAGCTGCAGCTCTCGATTCAGTTGCCCCCCTCACACATACCAAAGCTCACACAATCAACAGGCAACCCTGGCACACCAACCTAACTAAAGAACTGCGACAGGCCTCCAGGGTCGCTGAGCAGAGATGAAAAAGGTCCCACTCCAACGAGCACTTCATCGCATTCTAACAGTCCCTCACTATTTTCAAGTCCACACTCACTGCAGCAAAACAAACCTCATCTCTCATATCCTCCCTGTCTCACAACCCTAAACAGCTATTCAACACTTTCAATTCTCTCCTCCGTCCCCCAGCACCTCCTCCCTCTCCTCTCATCTAAGCCGAAGACTTTGCCTCATTCTTCAAGCAGAAGATTGACAACATTAGACAAAGCTTTTGCCTAAAGTCCCCACACCCCCTTCTCATATTTACCCAACCCTCCTCCTCCAAAACCACATTCTCCACCATTACAGAAGATCAAGTTTCCTCTTTTCTCTCCAAATCACACCTCACCACCTGCAAACTTGACCCAATCCCGTCCCACCTCATCCCTAACTTCACCACTGTCTTCATCCCAACCCTAACCCACCTTTTCAACCTTTCACTAACAACTGGTGTCTTCCCCTCATGCTTCAAACATGCCTTGATCACACCCATCCTCAAAAAGCCCTCCCTTCACCCATCCTCTCTGAATAGCTATCGCCACATATCACTTCTCCCCTATGCCTCAAAACTACTGGAACAACATGTCCATCTTGAACTGTCCTCCCACCTCTCCTCCTGCTCCCTCTTCGACTGCTTACAATCTGGCTTCCGACCGCACCATTCTACTGAAACAGCCCTGACTAAAGTCACCAACGACCTACTATCCGCCAATTCCAAGAGACACTACTCCATCCTCCTCCTTCTGGACCTGTTATCTGCTTTTGACACAGTGGACCATTCCCTCTTACTACAGACTCTCTCATCTCTCGGCATCACAGACTTGGCCCTATCCTGGATCTCCTCATACCTAACAGACCGAACATTCAGCGTCTCCCACTCACGTACCACCTCCTCATCTCGCCCCTTATCTGTCGATGTCCCCCAAGGTTCAGTTCTAGGACCCCTGCTCTTCTCCATCTGCACCTTTGACCTGGGACAACTCATAGAGTCTCACGGCTTTCAGTATCACCTCTAAGCTGATGACACACAGATCTACCTCTCTGGACCCGATATCTCCTCCCTACCAACCAAAATCCCACAATGTCTGTCCGCCATCTCATCCTTCTTCTCTGACAGATTTCTAAAACTTAACATGGACAAAACAGAATTCATCATCTTTTCCCCATCTCGCTCAACCCCCCCAACTGACCTATCCATCAAAGTCAATGGCTGCCCACTCTCGCCGGTCATGAAAGCTCGCTGCCTCGGGGTAACCCAGGACTCTGATCTCTCCTTCAAACCACATATCCAAGCCCTTTCCATTTCCTGCCGACTCCAACTGAAAAATATCTCCCGGATCCGCACATTCCTCAACCATGAATCTGCAAAAACACTAGTGCATGCCCTCATCATCTCCCGCCTTGACTACTGCAACCTCCTGCTCTGCGGTCTCCCTTCTACCACTCTCGCATCCCTCCAATCTATCCTAAACTCTGCTGCTCGACTAATCCACCTGTCCCCCCGCTATTCCCCGGCCTCTCCCCTCTGTCAATCTCTTCACTGGCTCCCCATTGCCCAGAGACTCCAGTTCAAAACCTTAGCCACGGCATACAAAGCCATCCACAACCTGTCTCCTCCATATATCTCTGACCTAGTCTCCCGGTACATACCCGCACGCAACCTCCGATCCTCACAAGATCTCCTTCTCTACTCCCCTCTTATCTCCTCTTCCCACAATCGCATACAAGATTTCTCCCGTGCATCCCCCCTACTCTGGAACCCTCTACCCCAACACATCAGACTCTCGCCTACCGTGGAAACCTTCAAAAGAAACCTGAAGACCCACCTCTTCCGACAAGCCTACAACCTGCAGTAACAACCGCTCCACCACACCACTGCACGACCAGCTCTACCCTCACCTACTGTATCCTCACCCATCCCTTGTAGATTGTGAGCCCTCGCGGGCAGGGTCCTCTCTCCTCCTGTACCACTCGCTGACTTGTATTGTTCAAAATTATTGTAATTGCTTGTGCTTTGTATACCCCTTTCACATGTATGGTGCCATGGAATAAATGGAGCTATAATAATAAACAATAATAATAATACAAAATTTCACTTTTAGGTGCGGTTTTAGCTGCTGTAGTTCTTACTTGACATCGGCAGGTGTCGCTGTTGTCACAGCGCTGTCCGCTCTATCATCCTGCAGCGGTATTTACTACATTCCAACAGCAGATGTCGCTGCGGCCTAAGCCATAACCAAGGAGACAGCTCTGCAGTGGTAGTTGACAGCAGTGCCCAGCAGGTGTCGCTGCGGCGGCGCCGTGACGTCAGCGTGCAGTAAGAAGTTGACACATTGCATCGGGCGATGTTCCGGCCGCCGCAGACAGGTTTCCGTCAGTGATGTCATCGTGATTGACGTCCCTGCTGCTACAGCTGCTGACGTCATGGACCAGGCCTTGCGGGAGTTCGCTGCCCACCTCGGGGTGTGTGAGGAGGCCCCCTGCTCTCAGCTGGCCGGAAACGACTGGGATTTCCTGGATATCGATATGGAGGAGATAGACCTGCGCTCCCTGCCGACCTCCATCATCTGCTGCAACCTGGAGGTCGGGGTCTTCTATGATGTCCGCTGCAGGGTGAGTGCAGGCTGCAGTATGGGGGGATGGGGAGATGCCCAGGTGCAGATGACGCCCCCCCAGTGCAAGAAGCCCTTACTGCGGGGTCACAAAAAATGTGATTATCCTACAAAAAGGGGCCCCTGCCCTCCTGACGCGCCCCCCTGCCCTCCTGACGCGCCCCCCTGCCCTCCTGACGCGCCCCCTGCCCTCCTGACGCGCCCCCCTGCCCTCCTGACGCGCCCCCTGCCTCCCGCCCTCCTGACGCGCCCCCCTGCCCTCCTGACGCGCCCCCCTGCCCCCCGCCCTCCCGACGCGCCCCCCGCCCTCCCGACGCGCCCCCCGCCCTCCTGACGCGCCCCCCGCCCTCCTGACGTGCCCCCGCTGGGGAATTATTGTAGCAGAGCTTTGTTTTTAGTATTATTTTAGTATTTTCCATTGTGCAGTTCCTCCTTTTATTCCTCCTGGAAATATATGACTTAAAGGGCCCCCTCCACCCCGGCACAGAAGACTGATTTTATACATATAGTCGCCCTACCTGGTGCCCTCCTGCATCCAAGATGGCCACCGCGGTGGAGGCAGGGGGTCCGACCGATCACTGCGGAGACCACCAGGTAGGGCGAATGTCACTTTTCAGTGCCAGGGTGGACAGTCGCTGTAATTAGTGTTAACATGGGTTCCCCAGTGCACGGACCGGCCTTGGGTCGGGAGAGTCCCTGCACTGCCAGCCGATTTATACGGCCGTTTGACTGTGCCTTTAAAGGGGTATTCCTATCTCCAAGGTCCTATCCCAATATGTAGTAGGTGTAATAATACTAATATTAGCGAATACCTCCAATTAGAAATGTAGTATAGTTCTTCTGATTCGCCGTCTCTTTCCTCATGTGCAGGGCATTGCAGTAGCTTAGGTATCCATGGTTACGACCACTGATATAGTGTCAGTTAGCTAGTTGCTAGTGGTTGTAACCATGGATACCTATGGTCCTGCAATGCCCTGCACATGAGGAAAGCGACATAGCTATTTCATCATCAGAAGAACTACACTACATTGCTAATATTATTATTACACCTACTACATATTGGGATAGGATAATGGAGATGGGAATACCCCTTTAACTTCCCACCTGACCCCTTTTCCCAATTAAAAAAAAAAAAGTCAGGTCTGTAAAAATCCCATCGAGGGAAAAAAGTTATTTTACCCATATGTTTAAGCAAAAAAAAAAGAAAAAAAATCATCCAGTCAGGGAGGGGTTAAAAGGCCCAGTAAATAGATCCCCGCGTGCGTCCTCGCGTCCCCCGATGTGACCCGTTACCTGGAAGGGACCTTTGCCCTGCACCAATGCATACTGGGAAAGCTTCATTATAAGCGCGCGTCAGGAGGGAAGATTGTGAAATTATAACTTCTGCGAGACGCGGATGCCAATCACAGCCCCCCAGAGGGGGCACCGGCAGAAGGACCCGTCGCCTCTCCTGACATCACTGTTACAGTAAATGCTTGTGTTCCCCATTATATAACATCTGCATCTTCTTAGAAATGTGGTAATTAAATGGACAACTGGGCGTCACCATTTGTCCTTAATAAATTGACATTAATTACCATTTACCCCTGTCAATGGGGCGTGGCCTTCCAAGATCTAATGCTGTTCTGTCAGTGCTAACTTTTATCAGGAGAGTGGTAACACCCGGACAATTATTTCTAAATTTCCAGGAGGAATAACAGAGGAGCGGTACATTGAAGAATGTAAAAAAAAAAAAAAAAAAAAAAAAAAGCCCCCAAAACTGTTTGAATTTTTTTTAAATGCATGTATTTACTAAGAAAAAGTTATGACTAATCGAAGAAAGGAGGAGAAAAATTACGCAAAAAAAATCGCTCGGAAGGGAAGAGGTTAAAGGTTGTTGTTTACTAGTCACCCCCCCTTGTAACATTAAAAATCAAAGTGCACCCCCCTCAGACCAGCACCATTCCAGCAAAGATCATGCTCTCTCTCCCGGAGCTCATGTGACCGCTGCAGCCTATCAGTGGCTGCTGATGGGCTGCAGCGGTCAGATGAGCATCAGGAGACACAGCGTCCGGGGGAGGGGATATGTCTCCTTTGTTATATGTATTTAACGAGTAACCATTTTTATTTTATAAATCAATAATATGTGTGAAAATAATGTTTTTCCTCACCCCCTCCTGGTCCAGCACCGGTCAGAGTCTCTGCCGCTGTTCCCATTGTCTGGTATTGTCTGCAGCGTTAAAATGGCGGCACGAGCCACTGAGCTCACTGATTGTCTGCAGCGCTGTTGACATATCATTAATGCTACAGACTATAATGGACACTGTGAGCAGCAGAGACTCCGCACCGGACCCAGGGAGGGTGAGTAAAGCGGAGTTTGTTTTTTGTTTTATTCTGCCAAACTGTAAACCCCCTTTTAGAAAGGGGAGGGGGTTGTTCAGTAGCGGACAACTCTTTTTAACCCTTCATATAATATCTGAAAGTCTGGAGGATATCGCCATGAACACTAGAGGGCGCTATGTGAGCATGCTATTGGCTTTGTTAGTAATTCTAGTTATTGTAGTGCAAGTGTATTCGCAGTAGGGGGCGCCATCTGCTTTATTATTTTGTTTAATGGCAGTGCATTAGAGGTGAGATGTACGGTACTTATTACCGCAGTGGTCATACTTGTGCGTTTGCATGTTATTAAAAATCCATTTGTCCCCAAGATTTGCAAAATATAGAAATAGTGACACACACAGGGGTGCGAATATACATCACTATGGACCTATCGAATGGGGTTAACCCTATAAGTGAGATAAATAAATAAACCCTTTCATATGACCTCTCAGGAAAAAAAAGTTGTCTGAAGGCGCTGGCCCTTTAAATCAGTCGACGCTACGTTACAGCTGGATTGTGGATCAGTGTGCGAGGAAATCCGACCGAGAGCGTCTGAAATCTCCTAATGGGAGAAAATAAATATTTCCTGCATTAAATATTAACACGGGGGGCAAGGGGGGACGTTAATGGTTTCTCGTCTTCTCTCTCCCTCCTCTTCAGCCTTCATCATCGGTAAATTTAACTCTTTCTTCTGTCACTTGCGCTTAGTTTGCTGCAATCTTTCAGGTCCCGGATTACCAGATGCCAGATTAAAGGGATAAATGTTGTGAAAAGGTTCTTTCAGTGGAGATAGGCGCGATATATTCCCGCCGGCTCTTACATGCCACCATAGTCTGCTGTGACTTCAGGATTTTGGGAAATAATCCAAAAAGGGACGAGGTTTACATGAACTCTGCCCAAAAAGTGGGCAGATCTGGGGGTGTACTTACTTCTCCATTCAAGATTTTGGTATATGTGTTGAAGGACCCACATCCACCTTCAGAATGGGGTTCTCCCAATGGGGAGGTGTGGTGGACGTGGTGCTCCGGACATGGTACCGCCCCGGCGGCTAAAGGGGAATATTTATAGCCTATCCACAGGACATGTAGATGTGGGTCCTACGTCTCTAGAACAGTGGGGGAGTCGCCAGCCACCGTGGTCAGGTGGGGACTGAATGATGAGGGGGTTGTGCTCGTGCCCTATGGGAGTCCTGAAATTGGCCAAGATGTCTGCTCTGCTGACTCTCATAGAAGTGAGTCGCACACGCGGCCAGCTCTTCTCTCAGTCCTGCATGGATGCGGCACGTTCACCCGGTGGTGTGGAGGTCCGGGGACCTCTGTTTTGGAGATGGGTGTCTACCCCAGAAGTGGTTTTGTCATGAATTTCTAAGACGGGAATGCACCTTTTAATGGAGGGTGGCTCTATTGAGTGCCTCTTTGGAAGTTGAGCGACTCTTATGATGTCTCATTGACGGGTGCCCCCCAGGGCGAATGCACGGCTGGCAGCTATCGGACCCTTGTCCTGGCAGGTACCTGGGCATCATCAGCTCTGCCCACCTCCCATTGTGGACCAACACCTCAGGCCAGTGATGGAGAACCTTTTAGAGACTGAATGCCCAAACTGCAACCCCCAGCTTTCTAGCCCCTGACCGATACGACATGGAGGCACGTGCGACCGAGTCACAAGAAAGTGGCATGTGCCTGACGCCCAGGTTGCCATAAACAGGTGACGGGCCGGCCGTTTTCTTGCCCCTCGACCTAATTGTGGGTCCCGCCTCACCCACCACTGGCCAATATCATTAATTATGAACGTTTATCAGAGTTTCCCTTTAATTAGTGACTTTTTCCCCTCCGGACCTTCGACCGTTGTGACATTTTTCCTTTCCATTTTCCAGGTTGCGTCCATTTATCCGTCACTGGATTTATTCCTCCCCTGAAATTGTTCCATTTAATATTATTGGAAAACTCATAATTTACAGACGATCGGTGGAAACAAGTCCGGTCCGATTCCATTACTGAGTGATTCCGAGCGCTGCTCCTGGGTTAATGACGGAAATCATTTTTTTATTAGATCTGAAGTCTGCACTTGGTAGATCTTCTGTTTCTGGGGAGGCTGAGGGATCGCTGGCACTCGTACGGCCGCTCCGTTATTCCTGTTACCTCTCTTGGGCGGTTGTCATGGTCATCAGGTTTTATGCACTTCTTGTATATCTTTCGGGTGTCTTGTGCCTGGGAGCGCCCCCCCCACACTTGTAAACTAAAAAAGGCGAACAACGCGTTTCAGACTTTCTTGAAATGTCTAATAAAACAGAGCAAATATGGCCACGTGCCGGACATCCAGACGCCATGATGGTGTGGTGTTTTGCCCCTATCGTGTCTGCTCCCACCCTGTTGTCTTATGCACCCCATTGTATTCCGGATTTACCGATCCGTAGACTGTGCCCATAGATTCCTAGGGGACATGTTGTCAAATTTTACACATGGTTTTTTTTTTTGCTTTAATAAATGTTTGACTGGTGAATGAGACTGAGCTGCAGTACCAGGCATGGCCACAATGTTAAAGGTGGCGCTATGCCCATAAAAATAAAAGAAGATGATGATACACTTGTTAGAGCACCACAGGCTTTGGGATTGTGCCCCCCACCAATCAACCCTAAGCAAATCAGACGGGCGTATTTATGCACCCATATTACAGACACAAACCCGAAACAGGGTATAGCGACCTGAAGTGACAGCTCTAGAGACGCCTAGAAATGGGGCGACCAGGACTTTAAAAAAAAAAAATCTTTCATTTATAGGAAGCAAATGAATCAGTTTGTGGGAGGAATGGAGTGGTGGGAAGAGGGGGATGCAGCTGAAGTTTCCATTTATGCGCCTGTATTTACCAAATACTGGGAGACAAGGAAGCTTCAGCTGCATCCCCCTCCTCCCACCACTCCATTCCTCCCACAAACTGATTCATTTTCTTCCTATAAAATTAAAGATTTTTTTTTTTTTTTTTTAAATCTTTGCATTTTTATTACCGCAAATAAAATGCACGGCAGCCACAAAGTGTGAACGGAGCCAAAACAGCCCGATGATTGGCGGAGCTTTCAGAAGGAAGCCTAATCCTAATCAGTGTCTGTGCGATTGACTGATTTACGCAGCCAAGAAATCCTTGATCCTGGCAGCACATCGTCCCCCCTGCAAAGCAAAAGATCGTTCCTCCCGAGTCCCCACGCTGTATAATATTATTGATTGGTGGTCTTTATGGACAAGATTAAGACCCCTCTTCCAATCATCCACTCTGTGGATGCAGCAGATGTGAGCGGCGCTGATTCCAGCTGTTCCTTTCCCATGGACGGTCTGTCATTATGGAGCTCTTCAGGGCTGGATACAGCGCCCTCCTCTCCTTTGATGGTGCACGCAGCCTCAGAACATATATTTAGCTGGCTCTGACTTTTGAAGCTAAGATTAGTCAGTTCTTTGTGAATTTACTCTAGGCAGCACATCATAGGCAGCACACCAGCCCCCACTAACCACAGAATGAACAACATGTTTTTGGTTTACGGAGCGGGGCGCGTTCTGCTGCGGCACCTGGTGCAGAGCTCCGTCCTACGGGATGTTCTGCATGTGAGTGATCTGTATATAAACTCCCATGGATAAGCGCTGTCTTAGGCAATGTTCAGACACTACGTTCAGAACCAGGTTTTGTTGCATTTTTAGTGCTGATTTCATGTGATTTGTCTACGGTATATGTTTTATTCACCCAAAAACACCGCAAAAGAATTTTTTGCAATTTTTTTGTGGTGGTTTTTTTCACTTTCTCATTGCTTTCGATGGTTGTTAAAAAAAGCTGCAAAAGTGCTGAAAAACTTGACACGCTGCAGCTTTCAAAAATGCAGCAGTTCTCAAATGCGATCAAGAAAAAAAACAAGCGCATGCGTGAGATTCCTGAGATCTCAGAGCTGTAAAAAAAAAGCTGCAAACATTAGGCTCCGTTCACACGTTGCATTTTTTTCCCCAGTGTTTTTAATGCAAATTAAAAGCTGCTTTTTACAGTTTCAGCAAAAGCTTTGAGATTTCAGAAATCTCATGCACGCACTTTTTTTTTTTTTTTCCTGACTTAATTGGAAAACTGCTGCGTTTTCTAAATCTGCAGCATGTCAAGTCATTGAGCATTTTGACAGCGTTTTTCACCCATAGAAATCAATGAGAAAGTTGCGTTTTTGGTAAATCTAAGCAACTTTATTAAACATATGCGGGTGGCTGCAGAAATGCAACGTGTGAACGTAGCTTTACAATCAACAATGGCGGCATTGTGTCCTTTAAAGGGGTCGTCCAGCAGATGAAAAATAAAAACGCTCAGACAGGGTTAAAAATACATAAACCAACTTCGATCCCCACCGCTCCCATTCTGATGGTCTCCCGTCCTGGCCGGTCTCTACTTCTCGGTTCCGTCTGAACATGACCGATTTATCTTTTTACTCCATCTTTTATGGAAAACCATGTGCCGTGAAAATCTGACCGGTGATTCCTGACTCCATGCTCTCTGTAGATATTTCTCACGGACTTCGAAGGCGTTGTCTCATTGAGATGACTCCCGTGTCGCCCATGTTGAGCGCTGAGCTGTTCTCCCGGCCATCTGCGCCTCGTTGCTGACATTTCTTTTTCCACCTTCCATCATCTGGGATGAAGGTCAGACCTCTGTGTTTGTTTTCCATCGGAGGGATTCATTGACCCTTCCTGCCCTCCTGGACTCTGCCCAGGACATGTTTTACTCCCGTCAATTGTTTTACAATTTCTTTCCATCCCTACAAGCTAATAAAAAACTCGAGCACAAAACAAGATGAGAGGCTAAGAAGCCACCTGAAGAAGGCGGCAAACGACGGCTTTCTTATACCTTGTGTATCGTATATTGCTGGCTTCCTGTCCATAGTCAGATTTTATGTATCAGAGCAACTTGTTAATACACTTTCCTAAGCACCGTGTATGTTCAACGTTTGCCATATAGAAGTAAAATAACTTTGCAAATAGAGTAGAATTTTTTTTTTCTATGTCTCCACGGTAACAGACTACAAGCAAACCCAGTGTAGTCTGAAGCCTGGATGTTTGCAGGCTCTATCTGTTACTTTTCATTCGATAGGGTAGAAAGAAGTAATGGGACAAAAGGACAGTAGCATGGCTATAGGATTAGACTAAACCACCTTTGTATGAATGGGAGCTGTCCACCCAAAACGATAGGATTGGTCAAAACTATAAACAACTCCCATAGAAGTTAATGGAGATTGCTGTGCATGCTCGGCCACTTCTTCATTCCCGGATCCCATAGAAGTTAATGGAGAGAGCTGTGCATGCACGGCCACTACTTCATTCCCGGATCCCATAGAAGTTAATGGAGAGAGCTGTGCATGCACGGCCACTACTTCATTCCGGGACCTCATAGAAGTTAATGGAGAGGGCTGTGCATGCATGGCCACTTCTTCATTCCCAGACCCCATAGAAGTTAATGGAGAGAGCTGTGCATGCACGGCCACTTCTTCATTCCCGGACCCCATAGAAGGTAATAGAGAGAGCTGTGCATATGCGGTAACTTCTTTATTCCTGGACCCCATAGAAGGTAATGGAGAGAGCTGTACATACGTGGCCACTTCTTCATTCCCGGACCCCATAGAAGGTAATAGAGAGAGCTGTGCATATGCGGTAACTTATTAATTCCCAGACCCCATAGAAGGTAATGGAGAGAGCTGTGCATGCGCGCCCACTTCTTCATTCCCGGACTCCATAGAAGTTAATGGAGAGAGCTTTGCATGCACGGCCACTTCTTCATTCCCGGATCCCATAGAAGTTAATGGAGAGAGCTGTGCATGTGCAGCCACTTCTTCATTCCCGGATCCCTTAGAAGGTAATGGAGAGAGCTGTGCATGCGCGGCCACTTCTTCATTCCCGGATCCCATAGAAGTTAATGGAGAGAGCTGTGCATGCGCGGCCACTTCTTCATTCCTGTCCGGTCCCATTTCTCATGATAGATTTGGGACTGACCACAAATGAAATGCTTTAAAGAGACTCTGTCAGCAGAGAATGACTGTTCAAACCAAGCACAGGCGCTCTGTGCACCCTTAGTGCGGCATAAAGATTTAAGTGCACCATCCCACCTGCTTGTTTTGCCTCCACCTCCCTTCGCCCCACCCCCCCACCCCTGAGATTGACGACTCTGGCTTGATAGAGCCAGAGAAGGGTGGAGATAGATGGAAAATAAGTAGGTGGGAAGGTGCACTTAAATCTTTAGCCACTCTAAGGGTGCACAGAGCGCCTGTGCTTGGTTTGAACAGTCATTCTCTGCTGACAGTCCCTTTTAAATATTATCCTGCAGTTACTCTTTAAACGTCCTAGATGTGTTAGATGAGCTGCCGTGTGAAGCATAACCCCATGGGGACAAGCGGCCCTTTATCCAGTAGGGATCCTGGGGATCGGATAACCCATTAATGTACAGCATTTCTTTCCCTACTGATTAACCCATTGTTGGCTTCAGTACAGAACAGATTTTTCTTAGACTTTAACTGGTTGAAAAACTTGTGTAATTACATTTTATTCTTCAGTTGCAAGGGAAAAAAAATAAGTGCCCCCCACGTGTAAACTATTTTTGTGTTCCTCTCCAATACTGCAGACTCACTGCTATAGAGCTGCCAGTCACGGCTTGTGACCAGAGCTTGCACCATACAGTACAGTCAGCGTCACACGCTTTGTTCCTTCTAACCGAGAAACCTGACACGGTGCAAGAAGCGGCCAAGATACCGCCATGTCTGAGTCAGCACCATCGGACTTTCCAGGCCTCACAATTAACAATGCAGCCTTTTAAATATAAGCACTGGGGGGGCGTCATAAAATCCCACCGAATGGAAAATCACCTGCAGGACAGCAATGTGTGGCGCTAGCACTGGGAGCGAGTGCGGACGGCAGGACTGCATCAGTGCCTTCTTATTTATTGCAGATCTTGACCTGGATCGTTTACCGGCTGGCCCCGGGCCAGAGGGTTTCACCTCATATTTTCCATGTGTTCCTAGTAATTCACCCTCGTAAAATCCTCGCTACATTACGGCTTATAAATCTAACCGCGGTAACATAGGAAAGAGTGATAACTGGGGGGAGGTGTACAGAGCTTTTTTTACCGTATCCCTTACATTTTTTTTAAGGTATATTCACATGGGGCAGAAAACCTGCAACGTATTACATTTAATTAAAGCAAAGTGGATGAGATTGTAACAGATTATTGATCGTTTGGTCCCCATACCCGTTGCATCTTGTCGGCAGGCTCAACAGTTGGTAACCAGCCACGAGTTAGGGGGCCCGACTCGACTGCTGGTAGTCTGCCATGGGCTTGACGCTACTGCTGCTAGACCGCGACGGGGGGTTCATCAGTTGGCAGCCTGGCGTAAGGCGACTCAACTCGACGGCTGGGCCACGGGGGGCGGGAGGGGGGAAAACTCGGCTTGACGGCTGGGCCACAGTGGGGGGGGGCTCGGCTCAATGGCTGAGCCACAGGAGGGTGGGAGGGGACTCTGCTTGACGGCTGGCAGCCCGTCATGAGGGGGCTCTGCTCGACGGCTGGCAGCCCGTCATGAGGGGACTCTGCTTGACGGCTGGCAGCCCGTCATGAGGGGGCTCTGCTCGACGGCTGGCAGCCCGTCATGAGGGGGCTCTGCTCGACGGCTGGCAGCCCGTCATGAGGGGGCTCTGCTCGACGGCTGGCAGCCCGCCACGAGGGGGCTCTGCTCGACGGCTGGCAGCCCGCCACGAGGGGGCTCTGCTCGACGGCTGGCAGCCCGCCACGAGGGGGCTCTGCTCGACGGCTGGCAGCCCGCCACGAGGGGGCTCTGCTCGACGGCTGGCAGCCCGCCACGAGGGGGCTTTCCTTGATGGTAGGTAGTGTTCCTTTCTGATCAGTCCTGATTATTGGCTAAAGATTGGGAATAATCAGGAAGTAACGCTCGCTCGGCCAGTTATCAGTCCATGTAATAATTCCAGTAGCCTTCATCTTCCTGTACTGCCTACCGGGATCGTCTCCACTCACTCTGTGCAGATGTTGGGTGTTATAACCATTAGGTGTGCACAGAATATTCCATCAGAGATCTGTCGTGCTCTGTTACCCAGATTTGCTCTTTGTATACAGAGGACTCATCTCGATGGTCACATTTTTCTGCCAGACATGATTTTTCCAGCCTATTTCCATATGATGACCTTCTCAGTATGGAAATCTAAACAGATACGTGCAGATAGTCCTTCCATTCACGGCTAGTTTCCATTATTTTAAATGCCTATGACTTTATTTTTTTCCTTAATAAATATCTGAAATGCAGGTTTATTTATTTTTTGCCTTTTTAAAACTACAAAAATCACATAGAAAAAAGAAATAAAAAGGGTCCCTTAACCTTAGTTTGGACTGTTCAATAACTTTAGTGACAAGGCTGTATACCTTTTTAGTGATATGTTATTAGTTTAGTATAATGGAAATCCCTTTTAAGGCCGGTGTGAGAGGAGGACGGGCTGCAGTCAGGGCATCGCACCCGTTGGCTCGCCAACTTGATCAGGTCCAAAATCCACTGTGTCACATTTAGTACCGTGCCTAAAGTTTGAGTCTAGCTGTAGCCTTAAAGGGGATGTCACTTTAGAGCCGAACATAGACGTCTGTCCACTGTCCATGTACGGACTGGCTGCGGGTCTCCCGACCTGAACTCAACGGCCTCATCTGTGTCTACGCGGTTGTTGAGTTTGGGTCAGTGGTCGCCCATGCTCACTACCATTGGAGCGGGCTCTGTAGTTGTGTCTGCTCCCCACTTGACAGTAAACGGCTGTGTCATACAGCCAGCAGCAGTGACCAGAGAGAGCTCCAATTGCAGCATTTAAAGGGACTCAATGACTGTTCAGAGTACAGGCTATTGGTGCACCCTTGGTGTGGCTAAACATTTAAGTGCACCTTCCCACTTAACTTGTTTTCCATCTTTCTTCTCCCTTTCTTGGCACTATGAAGTCAAAGCTGCCAATCAAAGATGGGGGAGTATACAGATAGAGGGAAAACAAATAGATGGGAAGGTGCAATGAACTGTTTGGCCACACCAAGGGTGCACCAAGCGAATGTGCTTGGTTTGAAAAGTCATTAAGAGCTGACAGACTCCCTTTAAGGGGGTTAACCTGCAGCAATCATTTGCTAACAAAAGGTATTTAAGTCCATCCATCCTTCCTCTGTTCAGGGATTGCTATATGTGCAATAGTCCAATGTTATAAATTATAAAATTATTTAAGCCATATGGAAAAAGCTGCAAAAATCGGAAAAAAAAAAGAAGAAAAATCCAAAAGCCAAAAGGGTCATTGATCGGATGTCGCACCTTTCTAAAAAATTGCTATAAAAAGTGATTAAAACATCAAATGTATCCCAAAATGGTACAAATAAAAACTACAGCAAAAAAAAAAACAACTAAAAAACAAATCCAGATCCACAAAAATGGTGACACATGGTTCCTGCAGAAAACAAACCCCGGCTGCAGAAACGAATATTGGCCCCGGCAAGCAGAAGTTTCGACTGCTTTCTCTGAGAAAGAGATGCGTCTGGTTGCTCCTCGCAGGGAGTATGGCTGAGCTGCAATACCACTCAAAGCCTGTGGACAGGGGTGGCGCTGTTTATGAAAGAAAGTTTTAATCATAATGCACAACCATGTTCTCATTGAGAGGGTGATAAAAAGTGGGTGTGGGTGAAAGATGGAGTTATTTTAGGAACTTTTAGTCAATTACTGTCAGTTATCAGTGTCGGAGCCAAGTGGATACGCCAGTTCTGTCTAAGTAATGTGAATATAATATTAAATAAATTTTTAATTGCTCAGGCTCGCATTCCTGAAAGTGTGAAGCCGAAACAAACATTGTAACTCGGGTATTGAAGAGGGACCGGTGACATTTTCCATGAGGTCATCATCGCGGGAGCTCGCTCATTAGAGGTGTGTCAATGGAAAAATCTCTCCGAGGACGGGCCTTACGCCGTTACAAGCTTTTTTGTTTGGCACAGCCGACTGCTAAGTAATTGGAAAACCAAATTGCAGGGCTTGACTCCGTGAGACTGAGGTTAGGTTATGCAATCACAATGTCTGGCCGCTTCAGGGCGAGATATAGAAAGAAGCCTCTTTTTGTTGTCATGCCTTGGCAGCCTCGGTGCTGCGGAGGATTAGGTGTGGGTCCTCAGGGCTTATTGGGGGGGTTTTCATGTTTGTTTCCTTCGTAATTGTTTGTAAAATTAATGGGGTTGTACAGGGTTAGAAAAACATGGCTACTGGTGTCCAAACAGCACCACACCTGTCCACTGGTTGCTTGTGGTATTGCAGTTCTGCTGTAGTCGCGTCATTCACACAACCCATGGACATAGGAAGAAACCTTGTCAGGGCCGTCCCCGAAACGCGTAGTTATGCTATCAAAACTATTCTTCATCATTCACCTGTGGTTCGTCCTCCCTCACCGCAGCGCTCTAAGAAAATGGTTTTCTAACCGTGAACAAGGCCTAGGAGACCTCTCCATTATGTGAATGCGCTAAGTTGTCATCTCTCGTTGGGTCTGTCAGTGCGACTCTCCGGCCCTTACTGGGGTCTCAAAATTTGACTTCATTGGCCATATAGACAGGAGTTGTTGACTCCTTTTTATTCCGGTTGGGTAATGATAGTTTCCATGATCGCTGGAACGGGTCACTTTTCTCTCCTTTAGAATGGAGTGGCAGTGCGCTTACTTCATTCATTCTCTATGGGATTGCTGGAGCGCTGCACTCTTTCTCCAGCTGTCCCATAGAGAATGAATGAAGCGGTGATCGCATACGCACACTGACGCTCCATTCGATTGCTAGAAAAGTGACCCTTCCCGGAGATCGGTGGCGGTGCCATCAGTCAGACCCCATTGATCAATTAATTGTCACATCTCTTGTGAATAGGTGATGGCTTCTTCCAACCAGAATAGGTGAAAAAGTTAAGCTCGTTTTCTACTTGGCTTTTAGGATGAGCTTTAACTTTAGATGCCGGGTAGGACCCCTTTGGTTGCGTCCCATCGATGGCTCTTATTGTTTCGCACAGTCGGTGTCCGTCTCCATAAGTGTAACTCCTATCTGAAATCGGCTTGTAAATCGCTGTGCCGAACCTAAGTGATAGAGTAAATGCTGCTATGAGCCGCGCTCTTGGATCCCGCACACTTTTTCCATCCGCTTCAGCAGCAGCTGGTTTACATATCACTCCCGAGCCTTTAACAAGCTGCCTATATAATCAGTGTTTCCATGAGGACCGCTCTATTTTCTATCAAACCCCAGTGACCTAGCCAAAATAGCAGGAAGTCTTAAGTGGGGAGTATCGTTCCCGACTGTTTCCTTTGTTGAGATTCTTCGTCTAAGCGCTCAGGGAGGAGATAAGATCCATGAATGTTTATTTTGTCTTTTCTACATCCAGGACGGCACAGACTGTGAGGGTTGCACCAGTATCGATGCATCTTCCCCATAACGCCCGTATAAACCGACTCCAGGTTGATGTGGGTCCCGGGGTGACAGTCTCAATGGGTCGCTCTTCGCTTTTGATTTTCTTTCTTCTCGCTTTCCAAAAGCTATAATGAATTTCTTTTCCGATTGATAGAAATGCGTCGGGGCTCGTTTTTTGTTTTTTATTTTTGAAGTGCGTTGAAAAATTACCAAAACACAGCTTGGACTTCATAGGTGAACATGGCAGACGCAGGGACCTTCAGTAGACCCTGGGCTACCATGACATTCCCATTCGCACCGCATTTCCAACCTCTTAAATGCCGCTATCTCAGTGTTAAACGGCTGCAATTTCCGCTACCTTCAATTGCAACTAGGGAAGGGCAGACCGCTGGAAGTTCGGGTTCTGGTACCTGACCCCAACTTTATTTAAAAGTTTGGTTCAGGTACCAGAACCCGAACGCAATTGAAAATAAAGGATGGCCGAACTCTGAAAGAAGGCGAAAATTAAAATCTCTTTTCTCTCTCCCTCTCCTCTCTCTCCCCTCTCAATTCAATTCAATTCAATACAATACAAATAGGCTTTATTGACAGGACCAAAATACAATTAGTGTTGCCAAAGCAAGAAAAAGTAAGTGTGATGGGGAGGATGCTTGTGGGGATGGGATGTTGCGGGGCACAATTTTGGCAGTAAAAGTCCTTTCGGGAGTCTTGCCTTCCTCTCAGCTCTGTCCCATCTCTCTCTCGCCCCCGTCTCTCTCTCTCGCCCCCGTCTCTCTCTCTCGCCCCCGTCTCTCTCTCTCGCCCCCGTCTCTCTCTCTCGCCCCCGTCTCTCTCTCTCGCCCCGTCTCTCTCTCTCGCCCCCGTCTCTCTCTCTCGCCCCCGTCTCTCTCTCTCGCCCCCGTCTCTCTCTCTCTCTCGCCCCCCGTCTCTCTCTCTCGCCCCCCGTCTCTCTCTCTCTCTCGCCCCCCGTCTCTCTCTCTCTCGCCCCCGTCTCTCTCTCTCTCGCCCCCCGTCTCTCTCTCTCTCGCCCCCGTCTCTCTCTCTCGCCCCCGTCTCTCTCTCTCGCCCCCGTCTCTCTCTCTCGCCCCCGTCTCTCTCTCTCGCCCCCGTCTCTCTCTCTCGCCCCCGTCTCTCTCTCTCGCCCCCGTCTCTCTCTCTCGCCCCCGTCTCTCTCTCTCGCCCCCGTCTCTCTCTCTCGCCCCCGTCTCTCTCTCTCGCCCCCGTCTCTCTCTCTCGCCCCCCGTCTCTCTCTCTCTCGCCCCCCGTCTCTCTCTCTCTCTCTCTCTCGCCCCCCGTCCTCTCTCTCTCTCCGCCCCCCGTCTCTCTCTCTCTCGCCCCCCGTCTCTCTCTCTCTCTCGCCCCCCGTCTCTCTCTCTCTCGCCCCCCGTCTCTCTCTCTCTCGCCCCCCGTCTCTCTCTCTCTCGCCCCCCGTCTCTCTCTCTCTCGCCCCCCGTCTCTCTCTCTCTCGCCCCCCGTCTCTCTCTCTCTCGCCCCCGTTCTCTCTCTCTCGCCCCCGTCTCTCTCTCTCTCGCCCCCGTCTCTCTCTCTCTCGCCCCCGTCTCTCTCTCTCTCTCGCCCCCGTCTCTCTCTCTCTCGCCCCCGTCTTCTCTCTCTCTCGCCCCCCGTCTCTCTCTCTCTCTCGCCCCCCGTCTCTTCTCTCTCTCGCCCCCCGTCTCTCTCTCTCTCTCGCCCCCGTCTCTCTCTCTCTCGCCCCCCGTCTCTCTCTCTCTCGCCCCCCGTCTCTCTCTCTCTCGCCCCCCGTCTCTCTCTCTCTCGCCCCCCGTCTCTCTCTCTCTCGCCCCCCGTCTCTCTCTCTCTCGCCCCCCGTCTCTCTCTCTCTCGCCCCCCGTCTCTCTCTCTCGCCCCCGTCTCTCTCTCTCTCGCCCCCGTCTCTCTCTCTCTCGCCCCCCGTCTCTCTCTCTCTCGCCCCCCGTCTCTCTCTCTCTCGCCCCCCGTCTCTCTCTCTCTCGCCCCCCGTCTCTCTCTCTCTCGCCCCCCGTCTCTCTCTCTCTCTCGCCCCCCGTCTCTCTCTCTCTCTCGCCCCCGTCTCTCTCTCTCTCTCTCGCCCCCCGTCTCTCTCTCTCTCTCGCCCCCCGTCTCTCTCTCTCTCTCGCCCCCCGTCTCTCTCTCTCTCGCCCCCCGTCTCTCTCTCTCTCGCCCCCCGTCTCTCTCTCTCTCTCGCCCCCCGTCTCTCTCTCTCTCGCCCCCCGTCTCTCTCTCTCGCCCCCCGTCTCTCTCTCTCTCTCGCCCCCCGTCTCTCTCTCTCGCCCCCCGTCTCTCTCTCTCTCTCGCCCCCCGTCTCTCTCTCTCTCGCCCCCCGTCTCTCTCTCTCTCGCCCCCCGTCTCTCTCTCTCTCTCTCGCCCCCCGTCTCTCTCTCTCTCGCCCCCCGTCTCTCTCTCTCTCTCGCCCCCCGTCTCTCTCTCTCTCTCGCCCCCCGTCTCTCTCTCTCTCTCGCCCCCCGTCTCTCTCTCTCTCTCGCCCCCCGTCTCTCTCTCTCTCGCCCCCCGTCTCTCTCTCTCTCTCGCCCCCCGTCTCTCTCTCTCTCTCTCGCCCCCCGTCTCTCTCTCTCTCTCGCCCCCCGTCTCTCTCTCTCTCGCCCCCCGTCTCTCTCTCTCTCGCCCCCCGTCTCTCTCTCTCTCTCGCCCCCCGTTCTCTCTCTCTCTCGCCCCCCGTCTCTCTCTCTCTCTCGCCCCCCGTCTCTCTCTCTCTCTCGCCCCCCGTCTCTCTCTCTCGCCCCCGTCTCTCTCTCTCGCCCCCCGTCTCTCTCTCTCGCCCCCGTCTCTCTCTCTCGCCCCCGTCTCTCTCTCTCGCCCCCCGTCTCTCTCTCTCTCTCGCCCCCCGTTCTCTCTCTCTCTCTCGCCCCCCGTCTCTCTCTCTCTCTCGCCCCCCCGTCTCTCTCCCTCTCGCCCCCCGTCTCTTCTCTCTCTCTCTCGCCCCCCGTCTCTCTCTCTCTCTCGCCCCCCGTCTCTCTCTCTCTCTCGCCCCCCGTCTCTCTCTCTCGCCCCCCGTCTCTCTCTCTCGCCCCCCGTCTCTTCTCTCTCGCCCCCCGTCTCTCTCTCTCTCTCGCCCCCCGTCTCTCTCTCTCTCGCCCCCCGTCTCTCTCTCTCTCGCCCCCGTCTCTCTCTCTCTCTCGCCCCCCGTCTCTCTCTCTCTCGCCCCCCGTCTCTCTCTCTCTCGCCCCCCGTCTCTCTCTCTCGCCCCCCGTCTCTCTCTCTCTCGCCCCCCGTCTCTCTCTCTCTCTCTCGCCCCCCGTCTCTCTCTCTCGCCCCCGTCTCTCTCTCTCGCCCCCCGTCTCTCTCTCTCTCGCCCCCCGTCTCTCTCTCTCTCTCTCTCGCCCCCCGTCTCTCTCTCTCTCTCGCCCCCCGTCTCTCTCTCTCTCGCCCCCCGTTCTCTCTCTCTCTCTCGCCCCCCGTCTCTCTCTCTCTCTCGCCCCCCGTCTCTCTCTCTCTCTCGCCCCCCGTCTCTCTCTCTCTCTCGCCCCCCGTCTCTCTCTCTCTCTCCGCCCCCGTCGCCTCTCTCTCTCTCTCGCCCCCGTCTCTCTCTCTCTCGCCCCCCGTCTCTCTCTCTCTCTCGCCCCCCGTCTCTCTCTCTCTCGCCCCCCGTCTCTCTCTCTCTCGCCCCCCGTCTCTCTCTCTCTCGCCCCCCGTCTCTCTCTCTCTCTCGCCCCCCGTCTCTCTCTCTCTCGCCCCCCGTCTCTCTCTCTCGCCCCCCGTCTCTCTCTCTCTCGCCCCCCGTCTCTCTCTCTCTCTCGCCCCCCGTCTCTCTCTCTCTCTCGCCCCCCGTCTCTCTCTCTCTCTCGCCCCCCGTCTCTCTCTCTCTCGCCCCCCGTCTCTCTCTCTCTCGCCCCCCGTCTCTCTCTCTCTCTCGCCCCCCGTCTTCTCTCTCTCTCGCCCCCCGTCTCTCTCTCTCTCGCCCCCCGTCTCTCTCTCTCTCGCCCCCCGTCTCTCTCTCTCTCGCCCCCCGTCTCTCTCTCTCTCGCCCCCCGTCTCTCTCTCTCTCGCCCCCCGTTCTCTCTTCTCTCGCCCCCCGTCTCTCTCTCTCTCGCCCCCCGTCTCTCTCTCTCTCTCGCCCCCCGTCTCTCTCTCTCGCCCCCCGTCTCTCTCTCTCTCGCCCCCCGTCTCTCTCTCTCTCGCCCCCCGTCTCTCTCTCTCTCGCCCCCCGTCTCTCTCTCTCTCGCCCCCCGTCTCTCTCTCTCTCGCCCCCCGTCTCTCTCTCTCTCGCCCCCGTCTCTCTCTCTCGCCCCCCGTCTCTCTCTCTCGCCCCCCGTCTCTCTCTCTCTCGCCCCCCGTCTCTCTCTCTCTCGCCCCCCCGTCTCTCTCTCTCTCGCCCCCCGTCTCTCTCTCTCTCTCGCCCCCGTCTCTCTCTCTCCCCCGCTCTCTCTCGCCCCCCGTCTCTCTCTCTCTCGCCCCCCGTCTCTCTCTCTCTCGCCCCCGTCTCTCTCTCTCGCCCCCGTCTCTCTCTCTCGCCCCCCGTCTCTCTCTCTCTCGCCCCCCGTCTCCTCTCTCTCTCTCGCCCCCCGTCTCTCTCTCTCGCCCCCCGTCTCTCTCTCTCGCCCCCCGTCTCTCTCTCTCGCCCCCCGTCTCTCTCTCTCTCGCCCCCCGTCTCTCTCTCTCGCCCCCCGTCTCTCTCTCTCGCCCCCCGTCTCTCTCTCTCGCCCCCCGTCTCTCTCTCTCGCCCCCCGTCTCTCTCTCTCGCCCCCCGTCTCTCTCTCTCGCCCCCCGTCTCTCTCTCTCGCCCCCCGTCTCTCTCTCTCTTCCGCCCCCCGTCTCTCTCTCTCGCCCCCCGTCTCTCTCTCTCGCCCCCCGTCTCTCTCTCTCCCCCGTCTCTCTCTCCGCCCCCCGTCTCTCTCTCTCGCCCCCCGTCTCTCTCTCTCGCCCCCCGTCTCTCTCTCTCGCCCCCCGTCTCTCTCTCTCGCCCCCCGTCTCTCTCTCTCGCCCCCCGTCTCTCTCTCTCTCGCCCCCCGTCTCTCTCTCTCGCCCCCCGTCTCTCTCTCTCGCCCCCCGTCTCTCTCTCTCGCCCCCCGTCTCTCTCTCTCTCGCCCCCCGTCTCTCTCTCTCGCCCCCCGTCTCTCTCTCTCGCCCCCCGTCTCTCTCTCTCGCCCCCCGTCTCTCTCTCTCGCCCCCCGTCTCTCTCTCTCGCCCCCCGTCTCTCTCTCTCGCCCCCCGTCTCTCTCTCTCGCCCCCCGTCTCTCTCTCTCGCCCCCCGTCTCTCTCTCTCGCCCCCCGTCTCTCTCTCTCGCCCCCCGTCCTCTCTCTCTCGCCCCCCGTCTCTCTCTCTCGCCCCCCGTCTCTCTCTCTCGCCCCCCGTCTCTCTCTCTCGCCCCCCGTCTCTCTCTCTCGCCCCCCGTCTCTCTCTCTCTCGCCCCCCGTCTCTCTCTCTCGCCCCCCGTCTCTCTCTCGCCCCCCGTCTCTCTCTCTCTCGCCCCCCGTCTCTCTCTCTCGCCCCCCCGTCTCTCTCTCTCGCCCCCCGTCTCTCTCTCTCGCCCCCCGTCTCTCTCTCTCGCCCCCCGTCTCTCTCTCTCTCGCCCCCCGTCTCTCTC